>NC_073691.1:154857126-155088316 GCF_029784155.1 Uranotaenia lowii | reverse complement strand
ATAATTAAAAGTAATTTAGAAATATTTGTTTGTCAATTTTTAACAAGAACAAAAAATGGCTTTTTTGTAGAAGTTATATTCATAACGTCCTTGTGGTATCCTGTATTTGGTTAGTTTGTAGCTTGAAATACGTAAACGATAATTAGAGTGTAAGAAAGAAATAAACGCCGAATAACAGAACCCGAACCCGAGTCAGTATTCATTGGATAGTGGAGTAGAGCGGTTACCACATTTTGGCGAACCTGCCAGAACGAAAGCCCATTCCTTGCGCTGAGTTTTGCTCATAGCCAGAGGAGGCAAAGTCCGATAGTTTCGAAGGAAAGAACCTGATCGTTTTAGCATTGCACCGAGGAAGCTCATGGTCAATGTTTTTCCTTGCGCTGAGTTTTGCTCATAGCCAGAGGACCCAATATTATTGCCGATCAGAAAAAAAACTATGTAAAACTAATGCGTTGCACCGAGGCTCTGGCTCATGGTCAATGCAAAACGAAAATTCACACTTGCGCAGAGTTCTAGCTCATTGCCAATGGTATTTCATGACGACAGTGATTTCCCTGATTCTCAAAGTGGACGGAAAATGGCGCAGAGGTGAAGCTCATTGCCCGAATTATTTTTCATACATGCAGTATAAAATTTCGCAGAGTCTAAGCTCTTAGCCATGTAAAGAAATTCGACATCAAATGTTCCTTTCTGGCTTCATTCCTGGACAAATTGTGATTCAATATACTGAAAACAGCGTTGATATTGAGTGCATTTTCGTAAGTCATTTATTGAAAAAAATTTCATGCCGATAGTAAAGGTTCAGATTCGTGTTGCCCAGAGAAAAAAAAAAGTGCGCGTGCCTTTCAACGGTTTTGGAATGGAAAAATTCTTATGTGTGAGAGTGATGAAAATATTCTTATACGGACAGTTCAAGGAGAATAATCGATGTCGTTGATTCAAATTGAGGCTGAGGATGGGCCCCAAAACAGTCAATCCCTCTCACAGAGAACAATCTGTCATTTTATATACTGTGTGCTGCATCTCGCTTGCGCACATGTTGAATCATTTTCATAATTTGTGGGAGACATGATACCAAATTGAGAGTGAAGTTATCCCGCATTCTGTAAGAAAAAGGCTTTTCATTGTGACAGCTTGTTCCCTGCCACTCTCTCTTACTCTCTCGGGAATGTTGATTGGATTTTCGATCCGCATGTTTATTCCCTCGCTCAGTACAGTGTACGTGAGAGAGAAAGTATTTTGAAAGAGAGGGAACACTATTGCGACAGACGAAAACTCAACGGTTTTTTTTCGTCACTTAGCAAGCGTCTGTTGTGTGGTTTTTTGTTTTAGCCGAGATTTTTGCGAGGATTTTTTTTTTCAAGCAGCAAAGTGTTGAATAGCACAAGTTTGTGGTCTATTTTGCAGTGATTTTTCCGAGGATATTTTGTGAGCCAGATTGGTTTCATTCCATCGATCGTAAGTAGAAATTTTCCGGTGCAAGTTCGACGAGATTTCAATATCAATTGAATAATTGTAGGAAATGAGTGGTTTTTGGCATGAGAGCGACGTTTCGATGTCCGAAGAATCCGAGAACGAGACGCATGCGAATGGCATGTTCAATGAAGAAGATGTTTTGACGATGCCGCAAACGATTGATTCCGGAGTTGGTTTTGGAAATGAAGGCCAAAAACCAACCCTTCCAACTGCCCCAGCCGAAAAGCGAATCACCCAAGAAACGACTGGTAGAGCCGGATTTGCTGCCGATTGGTTGGCTGGAGCTTGGCCATTGAAGCCATTCGACGGGGCACTAGCAGCAAACGGTCGCAAGGCGGAGTGGATCAGGTTTCGGGATCAATTCGAGAGAATTGCTTCCTGTAAGGCTCGTGTCGACTCTCGAACCAAATTGACTGGGATGAAAATTTTCGCTGGAGGTTTTCTTTTGAACATCATAGAGTTGCAAGAACAGCTCGTTACAGATGCAAAAAGTGACATATACGATGCTACCGTTTCTGGGTTGAATAAATACTTCAACCAAACTTGTGATCATACTAAAGAACGTATGAAGTTTCGTGATATGTGTATGAGTTCCAATGAAACTTTCACCGATTGGGTCTTACGCCTCGAAGGACAGGTAAAATTTTGCGAGTTTCGTCCGGAGCAACGAGAAGAGGAGCTGTTGCAAGCTTTGCTCAGGCGCTCTATCCCCGAAATATCAAGAAAACTTTACGAGATTTCGGATGTCTTGGGAAACAATTTAGAACGCATCATCGATCACGGTAAGCATTTGGATTTCATAAGATCCGAAAATTCCGAACCAGATGGCAAGGTCGATTCAACCAAGGAGCTCGATCATGAATTTTCCAATGACAGAGCCGTGAAGCCTGTCAATGCGCTGCATACAAGGCATCCGATAAACCGTGGAATCCGAACTCGAAACCCAGGCTACGAAAGTTTTGGAAACCAACTGAACAATCGTGGAGGTAATCAGCGATTCAGGAACCAAAAACATTTTGAGAAAAAATGGTCCCCACTTTCTCAGAACATCATACAGGAGTGTGATGACTGCGGAAAAGAACATCGACCGAGATCTTGTAAAGCATTTCGAGCCAAGTGCTTCAGTTGTGGAAAAAGGGGCCATTACGCTGAGTTTTGTCGTTCTACCCGAAACAAAGTTTTTTCAGATCGTGATAACGGTCCTGAAAGACAGCTTGACTTGAAGAAAGAATCTTCCCGTATAAATCAGGTAGATATTGAAGACAACTTGACCAATTAATGTTGAATAATTTATTTTGAAATAAATTAATTGTTTTCGAAAACTAAATTTTTGCTTTTGTTCTTTATTCTAGTTGGTAACCAAATCCTCGAAAACAATGCTATCCAAAGATCCCCGATTTATCAAGTGCACTATAGGCACTTTGCGTTTTGATTTCCTTATTGACAGTGGGGCAACAGTCAACACGATAACCAGTGAGGGTTGGCGGAACATTAAAAAACATTGTCGAACTGTAATTCAGGACGTAATCGTTTATCCGGAAGAAATTCTTAAAGGCTATGGTAACCAAAGTCCTTTGGATGTTGAATGTTCTTTTACTGCTCTGATTGGTGTTGAACAGCTAGAACAACCACCATGTTTAGCTAAATTTTTTGTGGTAAAAAGAACGGACCTTTTATTATTGGGATACGAAACAGCAAAAGAATTGGATCTCATTCGAATTGGCCCTCAAAAATCGATTAAAGCTATAAATTACACGGAATTGAAAAGTGCTTCAGGTAAAACATAAATAACATAAAAAAAGCAATGTTTAGCTAATTTTCTTTAACAGATACAATCAAAACAAAATTTCCGAAGGTTCCAATTGAAGGAGTCAAATTTAAGGTGGATCCGATGTCAAATCCACGTCAAATTATTCGGTATAATATCCCTAAAGCCTTTGAAGCCGCAACGCGTGATAGAATTCGGGACATGGAAGTTAAAGGCATCATAGAGCGAGCCGATAAAGAGCAGGACACCATTTCATACATTTCACCCCTCGTACTGGTCCCAAAAGGAGGAAGCGATTTTAGAATCGTTATAGATTACAGAGAGCTCAACAAAGCTATTATCCGAGAACCGTATCCTATGCCGTCATTAGAGAAAATATGGACTGCCATTCCGAATGGCAAAGGAAACCTGTTCTTCACGAAACTGGACCTGAAGGATGCTTACCATCATATAGAACTTCATGAAGATGTCCGACATTTCACAACCTTCATGACGGCTAATGGTCTCATGCGTTTCACACGACTTCCTTTCGGATTGTCATGTGCTCCCGAATTATTTCAGCACGTTATGGAACGAATTCTTGTGACATGCAAAAATATTGTTGTATATCTTGATGATATCCTTATTTTTGGGCGGACTCTGGTCGAACTGGGAACATTCGTTAAACAAGTAAAGCAGATACTTGATCACAACAATTTAACGATAAATGAGCAAAAATCAATTTACGATCAACTTAGAGTTGATTTTCTCGGGTTCACCATCGACGGATCAGGAATACTACCGGCAGATAAGAAAATCTCAGATATTAAACTTTTTCAAAGACCTAAGGATGTAACTGAGCTCCGGAGCTTCCTGGGACTGCTCACGTTTATCAGTCCTTTTATATACAATTTCTCACACAGGACCAAACCATTGCGCGAGATGATCACTGGCCAAGTGTTGTTCAAATGGGACGATGCGAGGACAAAAGCTTTTGAGGATTTAAAAAATGCGGTTGACAACGATTTGATAAAGAGAGGATTTTTCGATGATAACGATGAAACGTTCCTCTATACGGATGCTTCCCCATGGGGACTAGGTGCAATTCTTGTACAAAGGGACAATGTTTATTTCGAACATCGTATTATTGCTTGTGCGTCGAAGAGTTTGACATCAACGGAATCGCGATACCCCCAACTACACCGTGAAGCGCTGGCAATCGTTTGGGCCATGGAGAGGTTTTCCTATTACCTTTTAGGTCGCAGATTCACACTCCGATGTGACAGTGAAGCTTTGATGTTTATTTCGAAAAAGAAAAAAGAGGTAGGAAAACGAATCATGTCGCGGGCTGAAGGGTGGCTGATGCGAACTGAGCATTATTTATACAATTTTGAGCACATATCTGGCAAGGAAAATATTGCTGACCCGGCATCTAGAATATGTATTAGACGCAATGATCCTCAGTTCGAATCTGCTTTGGAGCCTCACGAGCTTTGTGCTGTTACAGCTAGTGCGGAATTTGTCGGAAAAAGCTTTTTAGCAATCACTAATGCGGAGGTTAAAGATGAATTAACGAAAGATAAAGAATTGCAGACCGTCGTTGAAAATCTTACTAAACATCAGCGTTGGCCGGAGTCAATAGTTAAATACCAAGCTTTCCAGAAAGATTTTTACATGCAAAATGGATTCTTGATGAAACAAGAAAAGGTTGTACTTCCTTTTTCTCTACATGATCGTGCGTTGCGCTTGGCACATCATTGTCATCCAGGGATGTCCACCATGAAAAACTTATTGCGGCAAGGATTGTGGTGGTTGGGTATCGATCGCGACGTCGAGAAATTTGTTCGGAGCTGTCCACATTGTCAATTGGTAACAGCAAATAGTAAACCTCTTCCAATAACAGCAACAGAGCTCCCGAACAACCCATGGGATTACGTGTCGATGGATTTCTGGTCCACGTCCGAAATTCATCACTTGAAAGCATTGATACTTATTGATAACTATTCCAGATTTCTAGTCGCTATGCCAATGGAGAAATCAGACACTGAAACGGTTAAGAAATCGCTTAAAAGAGTGTTTGAAACTTACTACCTCCCGAAGACTTTGAAAGCTGACAATGGGCCACCTTTCAATAGTGTTGAGCTCAAAAATTGGTTACAGCAACATTGGGGAATAAAATTAATTCACAGTACCCCTTTGAATCCCACTGAAAATGGATTAGTAGAACGAAGCATGCAAGGTATAACTAAAATTTCCTCAATAGCTAAACTGGAAAAGAGAAACTGGAAAGAAGTTTTGGCCGAGTATGTAGCGGCTTATAACTCATGGCCACATCACGTTACAAAAGTGCCTCCCGCAGAATTAATGTTCGGGAGAGTAGTCAGAGGAGTTTTACCGAACACTAAAACAGATTTTAAACAAGGTAACGACGATGAGCTTCGAGAGAGGGATCAACTGGCAAAGTTTCAACGAAACTCGAGGGAAGATAGGCGTCGACGAGCGCAAGAATTACACATAGCACCAGGAGATACGGTGTTGGTGGCACAACAAAAGCGCGATAAAACAGATACTGTATATAAAAATGGCTTTCATGAAGTCAAAGAAATAACGGGAGCCGGAAGAGTAACGGTTACGGATATGGTGTCGAACAAAACATTCGACCGGAACGTCAAGGCTCTCAAAAAGTTTGTAGAACGCGAACCCACAGCTGAATCAGAAATATCTTCTCCTCAGCTCAACCGTAGCGACAATTTATCGGATATAACCTCTACTCAAAAACGTGGAGCTGATACTGAAACCTTCGAATACCAGTCAGCAAAACGTCCAACCAGATCGATTCGACGGCCACAAAGGTTCTTGAATGTTATAAGTCAGTAAATGTTTGAAATCAACTAATTAAACCCAGGGGAGGATGTGGTATCCTGTATTTGGTTAGTTTGTAGCTTGAAATACGTAAACGATAATTAGAGTGTAAGAAAGAAATAAACGCCGAATAACAGAACCCGAACCCGAGTCAGTATTCATTGGATAGTGGAGTAGAGCGGTTACCACAGTCCTTTCCATAAATTTTTCAAAAGAAACGAATCGCTAAAGCTCGTTACTCCTTGATCGATATATACTTTTTGGGAGTACTTTAAAATCATAAAATTAAATTTAAATTCATTGTATTCAAAGATAAGAACTTTGGGATTATTTTATTAAATCAAATCGTTTTCAAAGCTGAATATGTTTTGAAGAAGAACAATATGTTTTTTTGAGAAATTTGAATTTAAATTTGAGCATTGGTTCGACAAGTATCGATCAAAACATTGGTTGAATGATCTGTCATTTACCGATCGAAACCAATTTCTACCTGCAGTTGAACAAACCTCTTACGAATTTTGAAGATTTGACCGATTTGACATTTCACTGCGGAATATTTTTTCACTGTGGTGAGTTCACGTTCACGTTCGAGTTCGAGTTCACAAGAACTGTAAACCGGGCTTTACCAAAGACTTGCTAGATCGTTTCAATGCCTTTCCATTTGAATAAATATTTTTTATCTTGTTCCTCAATCAATATGGATGACCCCCTTTTTTCTCAAAATCGAATTCATGGTTCGATTTACCATTCCATTACTATTCGCTAAAATTGTAAACGATTTATATGTAAAGATGATCAACTTTCAAAAGAGTCATCTTAAAATCGGGAAACATTTTTCATTATTTTAGCTCCTTTGTCAAGTTTCAGTTACCTTAATGCTGGCTCAATGCAGCAATGATTGGATTCCTCATGAATATACATCTGAGGCACTTAAACACTCGGATATTCCATGAATTGAGTCAGAACGATGAAGTTGAATATACGGACCTATTTCATTATACATAAGTAAGGTGGCTTTCATGCGGAAATAAATCTAGTAAGGGATCTCAAAAAAGAAGTCGAAACTTTTATGACTCTCGCAAGTTTAGCTGAAATTTTGAGAGTATGAATATATTAAACAAAGAATATTGGAGACAGGATGTAAAGCTTAGTTCATTTAGAAATGGGACAGTTACAAATGCGTGTATCTCGAAAACCATTCGTTTGATCTAAAAACTTTCTAAGAAAAAAATGAGATAATCTTATGATAATTTATGAAAAAATTTGAAAAAAAAATATTTATCGCTTTTTGTAAGAAAAAAATCTACTTTATTCTTGGTACCTCCCATCGGTCGGCGCACATTTTTTTCAGTCATGATATTGATCAGTTTTTCAAACTCATACTTCATCTAATCTGTATTTAAGGTGGCTACATCCTCCTCCTTCAATTTCTGCTATTTTTCGGACCAATACTTCTCTTTTAACAGAAACTGAGGGCAATTTAGTGGATACAGCTGTTTCGAAATTTACAAATTTGAAAATTTTTGACCCACTTTTTGGGCGTTTTAATGGAATTTTTGCTGGCAAAATCTTGCAATAACGAAGTAAAACTATCATGAGATTGAACTTTAAGTATTGTGGGTAAGTATAGATCGTAGGCTGCGAAGGGTACATAATAGATTACTCTTTTTAGGCTTTTAAAAACAGTGAAAACCATAGTTTTCGTTTTGAAAATTGTTGTTTTTTCCCACAGGAGGAGAATTTTGGCAAATCATTATATTTTATACAAAAGAACCAGCAAATACATACTTTGATATACTCGGGACCTTGCCATGAGCAGACATGGTATAGGATTCAAACGCTGGAATTTGTTTCAAATCGGGTATTTCATAAGATTATTCGTTCATCAGAAATCATCTGTCCCATAGCCTCAGAATCGGCTATACAGCTTACGAGCTGTGGAATTAGTAAAAAATTGTTGTTTGAGATTAGGCTTGAATGACTCATTACCAGGCAACACTTTCAGCTTATCGAAGAAAAAAAATCAAATTTCAGCGATCTACCCTTAGTTTTTCAATTATTGAAAATTAAAAATGCTAGTATGAGACTTAACTTCCCTAATGACCCTAAGCCGAATTCGCCGATCATATGCTTCACTCCAATGCGTGAATTGAACTTTGTGGACATTTTTGACAGTATTTGCATAATTTTCTACCACTCATACACAATAATTTTTCGAATAATCAACGGTTTTGTCAGCTATCAATTTGATAATGATGGATTTTGAATGAAACTGTGCAAAATTATTTTTTCCTTTTTCTCTTGCATCGTAAATATCTCCAAAACACGTGAATTTTAAATTTTGAAAAAAATAGGTTCTTTTAGTACTTTTTACTGCCAACAAAATGCTGTCAAAATTTTGAATGTCCGATAACTAGTAAACGAGTTATTAGCAAATGAAAGTGTCCCATTTCTAAAAGAACTAAGCTTTAGAATAGAGAAAGATAACTACTTTTTTAAAGTTAGCTTTGTTTTAGGAAGATTACGCGAATACTACTTTTGCTGACATCAATTACATCAGACTTACACACTAAGATTGCAATTATTCCGCTCGGGACTATGATCCTCTGAATCACAGGAATACAGTTCAAAATGACACTTGAAATGTCAAAAACAAAAGATTTTCCTGTGGCACTGGGAGATAGCAAACCGACTCCCGTAGCACTCAATTTCTCCTGAAATTCGAAAGAAACTTCGAACAAGATTTCAGGTATTTGATTTAATGTCGGGACCGTTTCTTCCTGAATCACGTTTCGCCGTTGTGAATGAAAAAAAAACAAAAGTTTTTTTCGCAACTTGTCTATGTGTGTCGTGTTAAGTTCGTTTTACAGCTTCTTGCACGACAGATTTAATCGCTGTTCAAAGTAAGTTAAATCAGTACGATAAAATTACCAGTTCAAGAGCAATGACAACAGTGTCTAGCTGCTGATTTCCAAGGATTTGAAGGCGTTGTCAAAGAGCGAGTTCTCCGCAACAGGGGCAGTTATGCCTCCGCTGCTAAACTCCTGGGAAGGCTTCCCATGATAGGTTCCATAATCCGTGTTTTTGTTATTAGTGTTCCGTGTGTTCTTCCAGCTATTGTGAACTTCGTGCGACAATTTTTAAAATAGATCTTGTGATAAAATAAAATGTTTGGAAATAAATACTCTATTTATTCATTCATAATCTGTGTTGCTTTTATTTTTAATTTTTTTTTGCATGGTTGGCATTTAAAAAAAACGGTTCCGAACGTACAGGAAACCAATTCAGAATTCCCTACAAATCTCGGGAGGAAAGCGTTTCGAACGCACAGGACATTTTGACAGTTGTTTTCCTGTACTGTTTTGCTGTCCTGAAATCGTCCTGTAATTTCAGCTGTTGAAAATACAGGACGAAATCGTCCCGACCACAGGAGAAAAGATTAAGTGTGTACAAAGCACTTTTCGAATAATTTTCCAGATCTTGATACACCTACTCTCACTTGGATTGTAGATCCTTTTTAATGTGAAATTGCTGTGATATAGAAAAAAAACCTGCAGGCTGCAGGTTTGGTAGAAACTATTCTCGAACTTTGCTCTAATTCTGAAGCACGTTTTCAATTTGAGAATAATCCAAATCTATCGTCTTTTTGCAAAGAGCAGCAAACCCAAGTAACACACAAAATTCAAATTGTTTTTATAATTTTTGAACGCTAGTTTATAAAGGACGTATAATTTCTATTATTGGTTTAAAATCATTTAATAATAACCTTTTTACAACTAGTCTCTAAGACATCTACACGCCCATTATATATCCAACTTATATAACAACATTAAACTTTTGAGATTTGATTTTTATTAGGCACTTTGAGTGTCCTATAAAACATTTTTATATTTGAAAAGATAAAGGATTTGAAAATGTTTAATTATACCTTCCTATGAACCTGTTCAGATTTATAAAAGCCCTTTCAAACCAATTCCTAGTATTCGTGTTCTTATACGGACATTACAAGTGGCTTAGGTTTTAAACATGCAAATAAATAACTTTTTGTGGCGTCTATAAACCGTTTAATAAATAATAAGAAACTAAAACTTCTATACGCTGTAAAAGTTTTGTAAAAGTTATTCGGTCGAATAATTGGCATACAACAGTCAGTCGTCTCTCAATCGACCATAATGTCAACAATGGAAAGTTTTCTGTGGAAAAATCTGTAATTTCGCATCATCTGGGAACAATAAAGGGCGAAATTCATCTTTCCAATCACCAGGAACGTCATGCAGCATAATTTATTATCTGATAAGAGTGCGTAATGTTTTGACTCAGTTTTGAAGGAAAGACTTACAGAATGTTATATAACTTTGTCGGTTTAAAGAATACCATTCAAGCTTCCTTTTCAAATTTCACACACGTTTATAAGACAAAAAGGTTATTTAAAAGAAAAATAGTTTTATTAGCAGTTTTCAGAAAGCAAAATATTTGATTTTTGCTATAGCTATACGGCATGGAGTAATATCAACTGAACTTACATAAAAATATTTTGGGGTAACGAGTTAAAAAGTTCCCCGACCGCTAATCTAGGGCGTGATCACTACCACAACATAAGGTATACCGGGGTAAGTGTGGACGGTTTTCGTATAATTCAACTTAAATAAATCATTAAAAAATAAGCAGTGAATCATTTTTGAAAAAAATACGTTCAATGTGATGCAGAACGTGTTGTTTACAAACGCTGAAGAGATGAGCTTGATAGACGCAAAGCGAGAAAAGTTATCACATGAATTGTTAGGGACTGCCGGTGTCTTCACTGACCCCGCCTTATGGGGTTAGTGGGGACGGTAGATTTTCCCTTTGATTTTTCAGTAAATTTGTGTTTTCTTGGTTGAATAGGTTACTTTGTTGCTCGAACTGTCCAAAATTTTGAAAAAAGTTCATGGTACTATTAGTAAGACATCTTTCAATGATTATGTATTGTATGTTATTTTAGTTTACAACACACGAGATTCGATTTTATCGAAAATATATACTTATACAGAACAAACGAGTAGATATTTTACAAAACTTTTCATGATCCGAATGCTAAATATAGCTAAATTGAAAATTGTATTGGATGAAGGATAGAAAATTGGAAAAAAATGTATGAACATCAAGTCTGTTTAAAGCCGTCCACACTTACGTCAGGTAGGGTTTGGAGACAAAATTTTATTTTTTTTTGTAAATAAACTCTTTTTTTTCATTTTTAATCGCTATTTCTTTTTCTAACTGGTTGTTGCGAATGTAAGAATTTTTTCAATGTAGAGTTTTTTTTTGTCAAGAGCCAGCTAGTTTACGAGAAATTTGCAATTGATAAATATGCCCATCAACTCGAAATCGTAGTCAAATATCGCTGTAAACATCCGTTATTGTCGGAATTGTATCTTTTGCACAGATATCGGATGGTTTTCAAGTAATATAAACATTCTACATTAAAAATTTGGGAAAATAGTGCACAGTATTGTTTTAACAGCCATCGTCCACACTGACCCCGGCATATCTTATGTAGATTCATGTTGAATTCATAACGAGGAATCCGGATTTAAAGAAAAAAAAATCAGGCGTAGAACTGGCCTAATGCCAGATGACAGTCTTTTATGGTGTACACTCTAATTCTCCTTGACTCAGAATTGAAGGAAAACAATTCAAAATGCGCCAAAACTGGGAAAACTCAAATTTTGATTAGAGCGGCAAAACTCAGAAATGAATTGTAGGGGTTTTCGCGAATTCTGAGTTGTTTTCAATCAGGCATTTTAAACAAGCGTTTGAACGGTCTGAGCCAAAATAACTCAGAATTTTATAAATTTTTGACACGGTTTCGAAAGGGATTATATTTTTTTGAAGAAAAAAAGTGAAATTTTGGATTAATTATAACAAATTTAAAAACATAACGTTTATTTCTCGTCGCTTTTTTTTTCGCCGGAGTCGGCGAGAGGCAACCACCATTTTTTGTGTGGTATATCGTTCCTCTCCTGCAAACAAAGGAATTTACCGATGGAAAAGGATTGGGAACAGCAGAAATTGGCCAACGTTTATCTCGGCTTGGCTGTTGCTGAAATGAAAAAAAAAAAACTGGTTCAAACTACGTACCTATTGGAAAAAATATTTTTGATAACTTATTTTTACTTACTTGAATAAGGAGGATGGTTTAGCTGGAGTCGCTGGTGCTTCAGCCATCGGTGCAAGAGATGGTTTTGGCAGCTGCGACTTCGTCGCCGTTGGTTCCGATTTTCGCTCGTTTTATCGCAAAACTTTTCCTCATTCTCATCGCCCCCAGTTTCGACGGTCGTTGTTCCTCGGTGGGAATAGACTTCATGTTTAGCCGGTACTTCCGCCTATTCCAGTTGCGAAAAGCTGTCCCGCACCTAGTGGAAACCAACCTAGAGGGGATGAAAATATTTATATATAACTAAATTAAAAAAAAGTTTTAAAATTTTACCCGTCGCCGTCCGACTAACAACTTTTGTTTTCAAACGCTCTGAGTTGTTTTCATCTATTTTACTCGAGAAAGTGTGCGTCTTTGCTAAGTATCAGGATTTGAAACTCGCTACACGGAAAAAAATTGAGTGGTTATCCCAAAGACGCTGTCATGATAATTTTACCATTTCAGCGCTATAGTATTTTCAACCATGAAAAGTTTTACATCGATTTTGTAAAAGTGCGCATGAAACAATATTGAAATTACTATGTACCTGGTAATTTTCGATAACTCTCAATGTTTGTTGTCGAAAATACTATGGTCATGATAATTTCATCATAATTTCTATTACAACTAGCGTCCGCATAGTAATTTAGACATTGTGGCACTAATTCATATCAACAAAATACTACGCACATGG
Organism: Uranotaenia lowii; assembly: GCF_029784155.1. Classification (NCBI taxonomy): domain Eukaryota; kingdom Metazoa; phylum Arthropoda; class Insecta; order Diptera; family Culicidae; genus Uranotaenia; species Uranotaenia lowii. The sequence goes on along the minus strand of NC_073691.1, from coordinate 155,075,365 downwards.
TACTTTTGAGAACAAAACATTATTGACTCAAAAACATCAGTGCGTATGATAATTTTACCATGCAAAACATTCTTGTTGTTTACACTAATTCAGGATCATTAATCATCAAACCCGTGAGAAAAAAAACTCATTTTCAGCTGCTTTAAAGTTTCATAACTTTGAAAATCTTTCCAGAGCATCGGGAGAACACACTAACATTGACCGACGTTTGTCGGAAGTGTGAATTTTAATGTTTCAAATAATGTCATAATACATGCATGCAAATAAACAAACAAACATACATAGTATTTTTACTATTTAAATCAAGCTCCTCGCTCCTCCTAATTTTTATCATAACACATACTAGTTTCATCATGAAACATATTAATTTTACTAGGGACGAAGTAGAACAATGCATCATTTCATTGACAATTTTACTAAAACGCAGTCGTATTTACTATGCGCAGCCAAATTGAACACATAGTAAAATTGCTATGCGTAAGGTATTATAAACAACAAAACATATTTGACTCAAAAATATGGTTGCCTGTTGTTCATTTAAACCACGGATTTAGTAATTCTACTATGCTTTTTATTTGTGTGTAGATGAAAACAACTCAAAATTTTGAAGGTTTCTCACTCAGTTGTTTTCCTCTTCATATATGGTGCGACTCCTGAACAAAAACAAATCAGTCTCTGAATAATTTGAAATCAGGACTAGCTATACAGATAATCTTTTATGTCAATCCGCTAGCCAGGTTACTTAAAAGGCTACTAAACAGTTAAGCCAATCATTAACTAATCACTGTCGACACGTTTTAATCAATCAAAATGCTCAATACAGTCGCGGAATCAGCATAATGGTTTAATTGTTTTGAAATGATTTCACTCGTGTCCTTGATCTCACGCTTAGCAATAAGCGATAAAAAAATGAACCCGCCTCAGTTTTTCATCACATCGAACGGTATTCGCAAATTAGAATGCCATCGAACCAATCAATCGGTTTCGTTGTTACAAATGGTCAGAGTATCTTTTCAGGGCAAGTTATTCTAAGTGATTGGAGCGAAAAAGTTCAACCCAATAAAGCCAAAAGGTGTTGTCCACTTGAGGAAGCCTTCAATTGAGATGAATTATTATCGATAGACAGGGCCGTAGGAAGAACCGACTCATGGGGGGGTTTTGGTGAATGATTTTTACCTATGATGTTTTGCTCAACAATGTACGAAAAAAAAACAAATTATATTTGTTACTATTTATATGATTATCTATTCTATTTAAAGTTTTCATTAATAGTTTTTGTATTAAAACGTAACTTTTGAAAAATGGTCCTTAGCCTGAAGGATGAGCTTATTTTTTTATGAAACCTTTAGAAACAAAATATGAAATTAGTTTTCATCGAAAGTTAAAATTTAATGTTTAACCCTTCGTTTCATAAAGTAACAGATTTGCAACAATTAATTAAAGCTGTTGTAAATTATGCAGAAATTCAAATAGTCAACTTTTTTCTTCATGGTAATCATATTTCTAACTTCAAGATACGGTTCAATTAAAAAAAATTACTTTCCGAGTATATATGTATAAACTAGACCAACTTCAATCTGAAAAATATGAAATGTTAAAAAAGGCTTATTTTTCAGAATTTTGACCTAGTCCAATTCACACCGAGGAAAAAAAATTCTACTGGAAAAAATATTTTCGCATTTTCAGTAATGTAATAAACATAATTGAATACAATTTGAAGATTTTTTTAAATTTTTGTCTGATATAATGGCCTTTTATTAATTGTTGCAAATTTGCAACATCATGCAACGGTAGCACCTTTAGTTACGAATATGGGCTACAAAGTGTGTTTTCGAAAGTTTCATCGTTTGAACAGTGTATATGTTTTCCGATAAAAGTATTATTATTTTAATTTTATATTATCATGTTATCGAGACATTTTTAAAAATAATGCAGATCCATTATCCTCTAACTGAACAAAATGGCTACCAACTGTAGAAATATGAAAAAAACAGTAAAAAATCTTTTTGACTAGATCATCAACCATTCGTATCATAAATTTGAAAAATAAAATGGCCTAAATTACGAAACCTCGTTAGAAATCCTGCATAAAAGTTGAAAAATTGTATTTCTAAAGGGTCACATATGTTCATATGTATGTTGTATGTTGGTTAACCACCATGGGTGCACGGATTCACCGCAGTTTCTGCCTATGCATGTTTTCAAATGTATTCTCAGATTATTAAGTTCGATAATATATTTCCAATGAGTCACATTTAGTACAAATTTGTGACTTTTGAGTGGTTGAAGTATTTGTAGTAATAGTTTGAATCTATAATTTTTCAAATGCAACGAGCACTGTGTTTCTATGATTTTAAATATTTAATTGTGATCCCCGGGAAAGATTTTCTGGGTTCATATAAATATTTTCGCATTTTTTAGTAAATTTATTATTAACATACTTTTTTCTATACTAGTACATTGAATTTTTAAATGCAAATGCATTATAAATTCTCAGCATTATACAATGTAGTACCCTAATTTGTAACATGAGTTCCATAATGTGCTTCAATTACTTTTTATCATTTAAACAGTATTAATGTTTTCAGAACGAATGTGATAAGAAAACGGTGCATGATGGTGAAATAGCAGTTTCATTTTAGTCCTACTTATAATTCCTTTAACTCTTCTAAATGTGTACCATCGAAAAATCGTTTTCGATATTGCACCCTAAACGTTCCCTTTCCTTCTTCCAAATTAGAATCAAAGCTAACAGTTGAGTCACCGCAACTATTACGGCTCCTTCCTCTACTAACATGGATTAAATAGTGACCCACTCGGCAAAATGAAACTTATAAGTAAATAGCCTTGATAAATAAACCTGTGATTAAAAAATATCAACAAAAGTTATATGAGTGCATTTTGAAGGTATTTTATCCATTGATTTTTTTATAGAGGAATATTGAAAATATTGTTATTTTGTTTTCTTTATTATTGGTGTTTCAATAAACAATGCAAATTGTTTCTTCAACAATTTGTATTCCCTGATTTTCAAGTTACTTGGTTCTTTGCAAATAAGTATACCATGTACTACAATCACTTTTTCTGTTATAATGGTTTTATAATTTGTTGTTGTCAGCCGAGAATGAACTTTTTTTTAGATTGTTGTATAATGCGCTTAAGAATCATGAACACGAAGATCATAAAACCACATAAAATCTTTCACAAAAAATGAAGTTACTGAAAATGAACTGGAGATTTGTCGATCTAATTAATCTCAGTAATGCATGTAAGCACATACTTAGGTAGGAACTGCGGTGAATCCGTGCACCCATGGTGGATAACCAGCATACATAGGTTCTACCCCCAGCTAAATGGTGTCAAGACACTAGGTTTACAAAGATTTTGAGCTAAAACTATGGTTAGTGCAAGATAAACTAAGAGTAAACATTTATTTCTAGCTGTCTTGTGTGAGGAACAAAAAGGTATAACCATTTCATGTTGTTGCAAATTTGCAACAATTAATATTTTGGCTAAATACTCGAAATGTGTGAAAATTATATTTTTTCATTATTTTTCCCTTCATGTACTCATCATTGCGCACTATTAAGATTTTTTTCAAGAAAAAATAAAAAATCATGAAATGAAGGGTTAAGAGTCTGGTAGGTCGAAAAATAAAAAAAGTTCTTTTAAAGCTAAATAGCCTTCATTTAAAAAAAAAAACGTATTCCATGCTCAAATCATACGAGCCCAATCTTTCAAACTCTTTTGCAAATTCCAAGAATTTAACCTTTGAAGAAAATAAATAAAATTTTTCAAAAAAAGAAAAAAACAGAAAGCGATAACAAATTTTCGGATCGAATTTACTCGATGCTAACTTAAACTAAATATATGATTTCAGTTTGAAATTGAGCTTTAAAAAACTTTAAAATCAATAATGTTAATCAATACACTGAGAAAATACAGAATTTTTTGCAGATTTTTTAGGTGAAGAACAGATAGGAACTTGTTTTTTTTAACAGGAAATATTTTTCATAAATAATCAATTCCATAATGGAAATCCTGTGGGTAATTTTTTTTAATATAATTTGGGATACTTTGCATAAAACAAAAGACAGAATATTAACTCAAATTCTACATTATATAAGTGATTTTCAGCTGAATTGTGTGTAGAAACTTCTTCTGATTAAAAAAAAGTAAATCTGGCAATTGACAAGCAAATTTTTATGTTCATGTTCTCTCAAATTCCTTTACAATTTTATGTTGATTGAAAAACTCGTTCACTCATTCCTGAGTTTTCAATCTGAATACTGAACCTGAATTCAAAAATTGTTTCTGAATTCCTATGCCATTTCTAAAATATACAAAAAATACGATTTCCGAATCTTAATTCCAGATCAAAATTTTATGAGCCAATCATTCATGAATCTTTTATTTAAATTCTGTATTGCTGGTTTAATCTTAATTAATTTTTTTTTCAATTATTTATTTTTAATCTGTATTGTGAATCAGAATTTAAATGTGAATTTCAAATGATGAATCTGAATCTGAGTTTTCAATTTTGGATTGCCACTTAGAAGCTTTTAATGTTTGAATGTTGTTTTAGAATAAAGTTTGAGAACTTCGATATAAAATGTAAAACAAAATTCTTATTTTTTTCATATTCGGAATAGAGTTATCAAAATAATATATTGAAAATGGAAATGATTTTCAAAAAACATGATTCAAATTTGATATGAAATGCAAAACCGAATCAGGAAAGCAGCTTTTCATTCCTAATTTCTTATGATTATTCGAACTGAAAATCAAGAATTTTTAACTTGATACAGAATCAGAAATACGAAAATATGTAGAAATACAATTTTGGTTATGGGAATATAGAATCAGAATTTCCAAAATGGGTTTTATTTCAAATCTAATATTCGATACAAATTTCTATGATAAGGTTGCCAGATTATCCGACAAATAATATAAATATTCCTGGATATTTAATATAAAATTTGGAAATAAATTGGTCTGACCCGGTTGCCCGGATTTCATTGGAAAAGCCGGGTTTGTTCTCATTCTCATTTTAAATCAAACTTTTAAAAACAAATTGAGTTGTAAAATATTTTTTATTCATGCGTCCAAAATTTTTGGAGCAAGTTTCAAAAAAAAAATCAGGGATGGTTTTTAAAAAAATTTATTCATGATTTTTAATGAGCAATTCCTAAGTTTTGATCAAAATTGCCCGATATTGCCTAGATTATGGTAGAAAATGTTGAAATCAAATACCCGGATTCCGCCTGGTTTTACATAGAACAGCCCGGATTTGTTCGGCCCGGATCCGTGCTGAAAAAATTCTGACAACCTAAGTCTATGAACATGTGAGAGAATTTTGAAAAACTGTAGCAAAATTTTGAACTTGGGATATATTTTTGAGGTTTTGGCATTAATTTTTAGTCTAGACTGTTTTTCTTTAATATATTTGCTCTATTATCATAATATGATTATGGATTTAAAATTTTGAGTGTATAGTAGAATACCTCGCTTGCTTTTTTGGACACTCATGGGGGGGGTTTAACCCCCAAAACCCCCCCCGTTCCTACGGCCATGTCGATAGATATATAAAGACTAGGGATCGTAAAAATGTTACCATTTTTTTTTGCTGCGCCTTACTGTCAGATGTACATATGTACGAAGCGTGAAGTGGCGCGCGCCAACTATTTGTGAGATCCGGTTTTTGAACAGGGCGGCAGCGTGTCGCGTGCCATGGCTTTTGTTTCTCAACTGAACTTCTATCATAGATCGGCGTTTTTTTTTGTTTTGTTTTAAAGGTCAACAAATTTATTTTATCGTTCTTTTTGTTTCGAGAAATAAATAATTCTTTCAATAAATTAGGGATGATATGAAATTCAATCGAGTGGGTTTTTGAACAAGGGAAATGCGCAAATAATACATATGAAACTTGATTTTTCTTGTTTTGTTTTTGGTAAACAAAGAATGAACTTATTATATTTAATTAGGTAAAACGTATAAGAACTAAAGCGCGATTCTTAAAAGGCAGTCTTGAGATAATTCGATAAGTTCGAACAGAAATTTTTTTTTGGCGAATGATCTGTACGTTATTTTAAAGCTAGTTAACACTGTTTGTGGCGTATCGTTGCTGGTGACTTCCTTTCGGTTGCAGTTCTTAGAAGCACTTGCGGTGGACGATTCCTGGGCCGGATTCGTCGTATTCCTGCTTGGAGATCCACATCTGCTGGAAGGTGGACAGCGATGCCAGGATGGATCCACCGATCCAGACGGAGTATTTGCGCTCTGGTGGGGCAATGATCTTGATCTTGATGGTGGACGGAGCGAGGGCGGTGATTTCCTTTTGCATACGATCGGCAATACCGGGGTACATGGTGGTACCACCAGACATGACGATGTTAGCGTACAGGTCCTTGCGGATATCGACGTCGCACTTCATGATTGAGTTGTAGACCGTTTCGTGGATACCGCACGATTCCATACCTAGGAAGGATGGCTGGAAGAGAGATTCTGGGCAGCGGAAGCGTTCGTTTCCGATGGTGATAACCTGTCCGTCAGGGAGTTCGTAGGACTTCTCCAGGGCGGTCGAAGCAGCGGCGGTGGCCATTTCCTGTTCAAAGTCCAGGGCAACGTAGCACAGCTTTTCCTTGATGTCACGAACGATTTCTCGTTCTGCCGTGGTGGTGAACGAGTAGCCACGTTCAGTCAGGATCTTCATCAGGTAATCGGTCAGATCACGTCCAGCCAGATCCAGACGGAGGATGGCATGTGGCAGAGCGTAACCTTCGTAGATGGGAACAGTGTGGGAAACACCATCACCGGAGTCCAGCACAATACCGGTGGTACGACCGGAAGCGTACAGGGACAGGACAGCCTGGATGGCGACATACATGGCGGGTGAGTTGAAGGTCTCGAACATGATCTGGGTCATCTTCTCGCGATTGGCCTTTGGGTTCAGAGGAGCTTCAGTGAGCAGGACCGGGTGTTCTTCTGGGGCCACTCGCAGCTCATTGTAGAAGGTGTGATGCCAGATCTTCTCCATATCATCCCAGTTGGTGATGATTCCGTGCTCGATCGGGTACTTCAGCGTCAGGATACCTCGCTTGCTCTGGGCCTCATCGCCGACGTAGGAATCCTTCTGGCCCATACCGACCATCACACCCTGGTGCCGGGGACGGCCAACAATCGACGGGAACACAGCACGTGGCGCATCGTCTCCGGCGAAACCGGCCTTGCACATACCGGAACCATTGTCAACGACCAGCGCGGCAACATCATCGTCACACATTTTGGCGGATTTGGATTATCTGGAATTGAAATGGAGAAAACCAAAGTTATTTAAAGATCGAATAGCGATGGAAATATTTGCCTTCACAGTTCGAGCTAACGGCAGCTGTGGGGACTATGAATTCAACAACCGAGCAATATCTGCTGCGAATGACGTGATTGTGGAATCAATCGTTTTTTTTTTGGAAAATTCAGTCGGTGTTCTACCTTCATCAGAGACTATTTTTGGCTGCACGAATTAATAACACCCACCGAGTTCTAATTAGCTCTACCCAATTCGTTCCGGGAAATTTCCAATTATGGTCATCTGGGCGGCAATATGGGAATGTACGGGGAAAATTGCATCATCGAATTCCAAAAACCGACCAAACACGTTTAGTATTGGCAGTCGGACTCAGTTCGGGGGTAGCTCAAAGCGCTTAAAGTTTCGATTTTTCTATGCTCGAAAATCAACTAAGAGGGGGTTAAAAAAAACTGAAAAATCAAACCTTCTATTTTCAGAATGGTGTTATTTCGAAAGTTCGAATTACTCGGAAATAATTCAGAAATGTATGTTTTGAACCGTGATGGATGTTTTGTAGTAATTTTGGCTATTTTTCGGTCTAAGGATTCCACTTAGCTTTTGAAAGGCGCGACGTTTCGACCATTTTTGGTGGTCTTCCTCAAGGGAATTATCTGTACATCTGTGTATGGAATCTATCCCATAATTTGAAAAGTAGGTTGAAGTAGCTGTGCGACCATACAATATTGGAATAAAAATCATTATTTTTCATCGATTAAAACCAAGAGCAGCAAACACTGGACTCCTAAACGTTGGACAAAAACGAAATTGACAAGAAAAACGGATTATCTGTCCGTTGTTATTGTCAATTTCGTTTTTGTCTCTTGAGAAAGACCACCAAAAATGGTCGAAACGTCGGGAATTTCAAAAATTTGATTTAATCCCTAGACCGAAAAATAGCCAAAACTACTAAAAAATAAATCAGAAAAATTGATAAATAGCTCTCTTAAACAATTCATACTAAAAATAACTGTTTTACAAGCAGTTGTCAAAAGCTACATGTAAGAGAAGCTTAAAACATGAGAAAACTGGAAATGGACTGATTTTGAACAAACATCGTTTTGGTAGCCGCCGAAATGCTTGTTCCTTTTTTTTATTTGAAAAAAAAAAACTGGCTGTTGGGTCTAAGAGTTGAAACCAATCTGGATTGATTTTTTGAGTAAAAAAAAATAAACGAATTAGATAGAAAAGATGAAATATAAACTCCACATGAATACGAGGTTGAAAGGAAACGAAAACTTTTATTTTGCTTTTCGTATAAGTTGAAATATCTCAGCTATTTGTGGATCAGGGCCGTAGGATAAAAATAATTTATTTGGCAGATTCTTCTTGAACAAAGTTTTAAACCAATATCTTTAATTTTAATCGAGTTTACAAGAGTTCTACTAATCTGATTTGAACCGCAAACTTAATCTAAAACTTTTATTATTGATAAATATATTTTTTTCAACCAATGCTTTAAATAGTCATACTTGTGGTTCAAGTAAATATAAAAAGTTTTTCCTTGAAATGAAATCTTCAAATACACTGCCGGCCAAAAGTTTGGGATCACCCGCTAAAAAAACATGCAAATTTTGATCGTTCATATCTCAGCCGTCTTAGGACATATTGCAAATCTTATGATCTCATTTGAAAGATAATGAGCAATAGCTATTTCGGAGGTATTTTGCCCATAAATAATGTTTTAGTTATGCACCTAAAACTTAACCTAAAGTTAGAACATTTTCAAAAAATTGCCCTCAATATTCAAAGCCAATCATCTCGCGATAGGGTGAATCAAATTTCAAAATTTGAGATGCATTAGAACCCTTATTCTATACTTCTCAAAACACATTAAAAAAGTTTTGTGCAAAAATTTAAGAATGTACTTATAATTAATAAAATAGACACTAAAGTTATCGTCCAAACGTTTGGGATCACCCCTCAGTATGGTGTATCGGCCAAAAACATGCAAATTTATCTCATTCATATCTTTCTCATCTAACATCGTATTGCAGATCTGAAGGGTGCATTTGAAAGCTTAGGAATTGTTGTTTTTCATAAATTCATACAAAAATTATATTTTGAAGTAATAACCCTTAAAAATTTACCTGAAATAAATTGTTTTTTCAAAATTTACACTTATGATTGTGAATTTTTTATGGTTATGGATTTAAAATATATTTTTTTAATGAATTTATCAAAAAAACAACAATTCCTAAGCTTTCAAATGCACCCTTCAGATCTGCAATACGATGTTAGATGAGAAAGATATGTATGAGATAAATTTGCATGTTTTTAAAAGAATGATTCCAAGCTTTTGGACGATAACTTAAGTGTCTATTTTATTAATTAATAGTACATTCTTAAATTTTTGCACACAATTTTTTTATTGTGTTTTGAGAAGTATTTAATAAGGATTCTAATGTAACTCAAATTTTGAAATTTGGTCCACCCTATTACAAGATGATCGGCTTTGAATATTGAGTGCGATTTTTTGAAAATGTTCTAACTTTAGGTTAAGTTTTAGGTGCAAAACTAAAACATTATTTATGGGCAAAATACCTCCGAAATAGCTATTGCTCATTATCTTTCAAATGAGATCAGAAAATTTGCAATATGTCCTAAGACGGCTGAGATATGAACGATCAAAACTTGCATGTTTTTTAGCGGGTGATCCAAACTTTTGGCCGGCAGTGTATTTGAAGATTTCATTTCAAGGAAAAACTTTTTATATTTACTTGAACCAAAAGTATGACTATTTAAAGCATTGGTTGAAAAAATTATATTTATTAACAATGAAAGTTTTAGATTAAGTTTGCGGTTCAAATCAGATTAGTAGAACTCTTGTAAACTCGATTGAAATTAAAGATATTGGTTTAAAACTTTGTTCAAGAAGAATCTGCCATATAAATTATGTTTAACAATAATACTGGTCAATATGTTTTCAGTTAAATTAAAAAAAATAAATTCTAGGTTTCTCAAAAAACCAAACTGACTATGAAACGGCGATTGCTTGTAATTAAAATTTGAATCCTAGATGAAATTTTCACATTGATATTCTAATCTGATGATCTGTTAACACAAATCTTGATTATTGGGGCTTATTCTGCGACTCGAGTGACGTGACTCACGAAATTTCACTCCTTCGTCCTGACTCCAGAAAATGCTTCAGGAAAGAAATTTGACTATCGATGAGATCTGAAGACCAATAGCAGCTCATCCAAATGAAAATTTCGAGCCTAACGAGGATATTTAAGCCAGCAAAATGATATGAAATTCCGTAAGTCACGTCACTCGAGTCGCATAATAAGCCCCATTATACTTATCTTCGACCTGAATTGGAATTTTCAATTTTGATTCCGATTCTGAGTACTGCCTTTTGAAACTGAGTTCGAAATCTGAATTCAGAATATATGTATTGAAAAACGATTTTAGAATCTAAGTTTCCTGATAATAACTCTTACTAATTATGAGCCAAAAAGCGAAATTTGTATCAGTATTCTCAACCAGACATCAATTATTTGAATTTTGAATTGTTGGCTATAAATGTGATTTTTTTTCTTCAGTTATTTATTCGATATTCAAGTTGTGAATCTGAAAAACATTTTGCAATTTTGGACCAGCATTATGAAACTTTCTTTAGATCCAATTCTGCATAAGAATCAGGAGTGAAAATTTCAAATCTTAAAAATGGTTTGTAGTTTTAAATATTTTCTTTTCATATTCTCAAAACTCATCGGAATCATATTCATATTCATATTCCGATGAGTTTTGAACATAAAAGATTCAAAAGCAAAACCGGTATTCGAATCAGAATTTTTTCTCAATGATGCTCCAATAAACTGGATTCAGAATCCGAATTCTTATCACAGACATAAAATTTTAATGTTTATAAGCGAAGTTGGAATCACAACATCCGGGATTATTCTAGCCTAAGGTTACCAGATATTTTTCCGGGGTATTTTTTTTTCCAAATTTCCGCCAATATCAAAATCATTAAATAAATCATGAAACACCCACTTAACTTTTGTTCATCGAAATAAATTAGAGATGATTTAAAAGTTTTAAGCTTTGAAAAAATCTTTCATAATAATTTTGTTAGTATTTATTCAGAAAATTTAAAGTAAAATGCATAATTTTAATGACTTAATTTAAATTTTTGCTTGATTTTACAAATAAAGTGCTAAATTTCGGGAAAAATCTGTGCAATTTGGCAAGCAATCTTATTGAAATTCGATATTCGGGACTAAATTTCTATCTATCTATCCAGCTAGATTTTTGTTTGAAGTTTCGAGTCGAGATTGTTACTCTTGAATCATCCTAGTCGTCCATCATAATTTTATTTGAAATTTGTAATTTTTAGTTTTGAGAGGAACATTTTGCTTGGCATTTTTTGACCTTCCTGGGAAGGGGGGGGGGGTTTAACCTTCAAAACACCTCCCCCGGTTCTTACGGCCATGGTGTGGATCCATTTTTACAAAAAAAAAAAAAATTAAGAAATATAGTTATGAGTCAGCCTTAACATCCAAGAAACCATAAGCACTAACAATTTGTCAAAATGCTATCCAACAACAGATATAGAGCCTATCTGCTCTCTCTTAGCACTGTGAGCTAGTTTTGGCGAAATTTACTGCTATTTTTGTGCTTTTTGGGTATGTTTCAAAATTTGGGAAAAAATGGTTGAAGTATTTTAAAATTCAAACCGAAAAAAAGTTCTTTAGTCCTTGTGGTTGTTTTATTTTTCATTAAAAATTTACCCTCAACGATTATTTTTTTCGTAGAACACAAGTTGCATGTTATCATTAAACTAAACTTTTGTGAATTTTTCGAAGAAAAAAGTTTGAGTTTTAGAGGGTAAAAAACTTAATTATATTCAGTGTGCAAATCATTTTTTTACAAAAGATATTTAAAAATTAAATTTAAATACAGACCCCGTTCGTTTTTGGCAACACGCCCGAACATTTAGTGTTGCCAAAATCGAATGTTGCCAAAATTAAACGGTTTTTTTTTTCTAAACTCTTTTTTTCTTCATTACTACAAATAAACTACTAGTAATATTAAGTCGATTTCCGATCATTTTTAGTAATTTTCCATTATGTTTCTGATGCATTTTGCACTTTTCTTGTTTTGTTTTTTTTTGTTCATCATTTTTTAGCAATTTGTTGTCATTTTTTGTCTTCGGTTTGTATTTTTTTTTCTTAAATTATAACAAATTTGTTTTTTTTTGTCATTTTTGAGTACATTACAATTTACAAAAAAAAATTTTTTCGGTATTGTATTTTATCACCATGAGAGAACGTTAAAACATATTACACCCGGAAAATAATAAAAAGGTAAAATTTACTGAGATAGCAAGGTGAACGCTCGTGAAAGCCAAAAAGGTAACATCTACCTCTTCGAGGTGAAACTCACCTCACAGCGAGGTAAAATTTACCTGAATCGAGGTTGGAAAAAAGGTACAATTCACCGAGAAAAAAGGTGAATCCAAAAAAGGTAAATCTTACCTCCTAGGTAAAGGTAAAGTTCACCTGATTTGAACTGAATAAAAAGAAAAGTATGATTCTCTTAGAAAAAAGGTACACAGAAAATAATAAAAAGGTAAAATTTACCGAGATAGCAAGGTGAACGTTCGTAAAAGCCAAAAAGGTAAAATTTACCTGAATCGAGGTTGGAAAAAAGAATCAATTCACCGAAAAAAAGGTGAATTCAAAAAAGATAAATGTACAATTCACCGAGAAAAAAGTGAATCCAAAAAAAGGTAAATCTTACCTCGTAGCGAGGTGAAGTTCACCTGATTTGAACTGAATAAAAAAAAGTATGATTCTCCTAGAAAAAAGTGCACAGAAAATAATAAAAAGGTAAAATTTACCGAGATAGCAAGGTGAACGTCCGTGAAAGCTAAAAAGATAACTTCTACCTCTTCGAGATAAACTCACCTCACAGCGAGGTAAAATTTACCTGAATCGAGGTTGGAAAAAAATTCACCGAAAAAAAAAGGTGAATCCAAATAAGCTAAAACTTACCTCGTAGCGAGGTGAAGTTGACCTGGATTGAGCTAAACAAAACGGTACAATTCATTTCGAAAAAAAGTAACTATTTGCCGAACCCGTTTATTGAGGTTAAGTTGTTTTGTCGTTCAAGGAGGAAGTTTTGCTTCGTGTCCAATATGTGAAAATTGGAACAGAAAGAATGATAAGTATTTTCTTAGATATCATTTAGTTGTGCAGCTGGTTCTCGTCATGTCATAATACTTTGCTTTTGTTCAAGATCGGACCAGACGGTCCTGCAGGAGGATTTTTTTTCCCGGGATATTAAGCCCAATGGGTTTATTCATCCCAACTGCAGGAGGATTGTGGCTAGGCCATGGTTTTTAAAACACGGTGATATATTTAAAAATTAAATATAGGGTGAAAATCCCAATTTATTTGAAATAAATATCAGTTTTTCATGAATTTGTTTTTATTTTTATGAAGAAACCAATTAAACCACTTAGCATTTACCTTTTAAATTAGTGAATGGGAAAAGGGTATTATTTACTATTTTTCTAGGTGAATGCCGAAAAGGTAAAATTTAACTTTTGCTAAGTGAATTGAAAAAAGGTAAAATTTACCTTTTTGACAGGTAAAATTTACCTTTTTAAAAGGGTAAAATTTACCTCGAAAGAGGGGTGGAAAAAATCACCTCGCTTCTCGGTAAATTTTAACATTTTTTTTTATTTCCGTGTAAGGCAATGTAAAATCCGATGTTGTCAAAAAACGTATATTATTTTTAATATGGTAGATGCATAACTATTTCAACTTTGTTAGCGAACCCAAGATCAGAATGAAAATTGAAAATTTCAATGTTTTTTTCCACAGCTAAACACTCGAAATAATAAAGAAACTGAATCTAAAGTAAAATTCACGTAAACATGAATTACTGCAGTTCTTTGTGTTCTTTGTAGAAACTGAACTACTTCCGAATAAAACACAAGAAATTTACACGAAGTCTTAGGATATATTTATATTTCCTTTCGACTTTTTTTCACTGACGCTGCAGGTTTTACATGATATGACTCTGATGAAAAAAGAATGATCATTCATGCGGGTCAGAATATAGAATTTTAGACTAGTTTAGTTTAGTAAAGAAAATAAATAAATTTATTTTCCTGATTTTGCTCAAACCATTGGTAAAATGAAAGACTTTAGAGTACCTAGATGAGCATTATCACAGGAACAATGAACATGTTCAATTTCAACTGAGATTTTCGACATTCGCTTTATTAAAATTCTTGACAACTCTACAAACATTCAAATTCAACATAAAAAAAAAAACACGTTAAACCCAAATCAAATTTTTGAAACACCAACGGTCTTGTAATTATTTTCGCAATTTGCTTCATTTGTGTTATTTTATAATTTCCGAAAACCCACAGTAATTTACTGGTTGATCATCTTTAAATTTCACAAACTTCCACGAACCGAACTGTACTACTGTTTTTTTTCATCCAGAAAACTGAAGAATGCCACCCACAAATTTCCATATAAGGAGTTGGTCCACACAAAATCGCTTCGCTATCGTTTCGTTTTATTGTGACAAAGCCTCTCAGTCACGGTCACTAAGAACAATCACGAGACAATTCAGTCACTACTAGCAGCGCCCAGGTACTTGAGAAAGCGCAACCTATCGATTCGCTATCTTGGGGCGCTGATAAGATTCACATTTAGACGCGTATCGGTGCTGCGGTTGTTGATTTATAGTTCTCCTGAAACAGATCACGTGTGGCGAATCACTCTGGCCGACGTTAGCTTCAATTGACACTTGAAACAGGCAATGGAAGAATCTTCCGCAAGGATCTCACCTAATAAACTTCCGTTACTTGAATGAACACAGAAAACGATTCTGTTTTTGGCTGTTTTTTTTGTTTTTGGTCGCGCTCTGTCCCGTGGACGTCCGGTATACTACTGGCTAATAGGATTTGGTATAATCCAATATTTATACCATCCCTTGGTCGCAACTTTTCGGGAAAGAGCGAGTGTGGCCGGACCAGAACGATCCCGCAAGCGTTGGCGTGGGCCGGACAGCTGCCTGGTCCGAGAAAACACTTTCTTCGTGTCACGGAGAAAATTCGGCAAGGAGTGGGTGGTAAAGAGGAGATTTTCTTTCGCGGCGCGCAAATAACACATGTGAATGTGGGAAAAATTTTACTGCGATGGAAATGTCTTGATTGGAACGTCAATGCTGTTCTAGAGCGAACATGACTTGTACAATTTGGCCACATTTTGAGTGCCATACCGTCACACCGCGCCGTAACCGTTATCAGCTGATCGCGAGATTAGTGATATCTGTGTGTCCTCCAATGGAAACAATTGGCTGTTAGATTTCGTTTAATGAACTGTATATTTGTAAAGTATTCATTGGTGATGCGCTATCAAGATAATTGCATAATGGCTTAAAAGCACTTGCGGTGGACGATTCCTGGGCCGGATTCGTCGTATTCCTGCTTGGAGATCCACATCTGCTGGAAGGTGGACAGCGAGGCCAGGATGGATCCACCGATCCAGACGGAGTATTTGCGCTCTGGTGGGGCAATGATCTTGACTTTGATCGAGGTGGGTGCCAGGGTAGTCAGCTCCCGCTGCATACGGTCGGCAATTCCGGCAAACATGGTTGATCCTCCGGACAGGACCGTATTGGCGAACAAGTCCTTACGGATGTCGACGTCGCATTTCTTGATCGAGTTGAACACCGTTTCATGGATGCCAACGCTTTCCTGGCCGATGAACGATGGCTGGAATAGGGTCTCTGGACAACGGAACCGTTCATTACCAATGGTGATGACCTGCCCATCAGGAAGTTCGTAGGACTTTTCAAGTGTTGAGCTAGCCGCTGCAGTAGCCATCTCCTGTTCGAAGTCCAGTGCTACGTAGCACAACTTTTCCTTGATGTCTCGAACAATTTCCCGTTCGGCAGTTGTGGTGAAGGTATAACCTCGCTCAGTAAGGATCGTCATCAGGTAATCGGTCAAATCCCGACCGGCCAAATCCAATCGAAGAATGGCGTGTGGCAGTGCGTATCCCTCATAGATGGGTACGGTGTGCGATACTCCATCACCGGAATCCAGTACAATACCTTGAAAAGATTCAAATAAATTCTTTTAACAACAACTCCCAAAAGACCTCGCCAACAACTTTTTCTTACCGGTAGTTCGTCCCGAGGCGTACAACGACAGCACAGCTTGGATTGCTACGTACATAGCTGGGGTGTTGAAGGTCTCGAACATGATCTGGGTCATCTTCTCCCGATTGGCTTTCGGGTTCAATGGAGCCTCCGTCAGCAGCACCGGATGTTCTTCCGGAGCAACTCGCAGCTCATTGTAGAAGGTGTGATGCCAGATCTTCTCCATATCATCCCAGTTCGATACAATACCATGCTCGATCGGATACTTCAGCGTCAGGATACCTCGCTTGCTCTGGGCCTCATCACCGACGTAGGAATCCTTCTGACCCATACCGACCATCACACCCTGGTGCCGGGCACGGCCCACGATGGACGGAAAAACAGCACGTGGCGCGTCATCTCCAGCGAATCCAGCCTTGCACATACCGGACCCATTATCGATAACCAGCGCGGCAATTTCTTCGTCGCACATTTTGATTCGCTTTGCTGCTGCTGCTCACGTACCTTCCGTTCCGGACTAAAGTGTGTGACAACTGTCGATGGGTCATTTATAGCCTATTGATAAGCGGCCCCGTCGCGATTGGTGTTATCTAGGAAGACTTCAACACACCATCATTGGCACTGCACGTAGATGTGGACGCCGGATAAGCGTGGTTCAATTTGCGTCAAATATTAACTCACCAGCTGGAGAGCAAAAATTACAATACTTGCCGGCAGCTCGAGCAACTCGAGAAACATAAAAATGATTATTTTACGATCGTTCTGGCGCGGCAAGTTTGGAAACGCCTTTGTATGGGTTTTATCACTCACTCGGTGGTCACACCAGTATTCTGGAAAATTGAGGATTTTTTTTTTCCGGTGGACACATTAACCCACAATCCCTTACATCGGGACAAATACGGTAGCGTTTGAAGAAACTATCGCGGTGGGCACGATAGACACCTTTTTTTTAGGAAACACATAATTCTTTTTCAAAAAAATTGGACAAAAAGGCATAAAGCTTAGCTCATTTAGAAATGGGACACTTTCTTTTGCTGATAACTCATTTCCTAGTTATCGGACATACAAAATTTTGACAGCATTTTTATTATAATAGTAACTTACTATTAGTAAGTATTAATCTAATTATGATGATCGTAGCAATCTTAGAAATGTACTCTTTTAAAAGTAAGTCACTTTTATTCCTTGCGCCCCCACATCTGCTAAGAGGCTATGGGCCTATTTTGAAGAGTTTTTCAGCAAGATTTTCAAGAAGTAAAACCAAATCGAAATGGTTTCAAGTTCTTCAAGC
This sequence comes from Uranotaenia lowii, assembly GCF_029784155.1. Classification (NCBI taxonomy): domain Eukaryota; kingdom Metazoa; phylum Arthropoda; class Insecta; order Diptera; family Culicidae; genus Uranotaenia; species Uranotaenia lowii. Next base: position 155,057,591 of record NC_073691.1, on the reverse strand, counting down.
AATTCCTCATGCGCAGCTGGAAACAACGCAGTCCAGAATTCGGCGAGTTCTCCTGGCATCGAACGCCTGATTGGTCGCGAAAATTGGGCAACCTGGAAGTTTGCTGTCCAAACGTTCCTGGAGCTTGAAGACCTGTGGTGTGCCGTAAAACCGAACCAGAAGGAGGACGGAGCGTTAGAGGCTGTCGATTTCGCGAAGGATCGCCGAGCAAGAGCCAAGATTATTTTGCTTCTTGACCCAATCAACTACGTGCATGTCCAAAATGCACCAACGGCTCGGGAAGTTTGGATTCAGCTGGAAAAAGCCTTCGAGGATTTTGGATTGTATCGCCAAGTGACCCTTATCCACAAGCTCATCAAGACCGAACTTTCTTCGTGTGGATCAATGGCGGAATACGTCAACCAGATCATTTCCACCGCCCACTAGCTCAACGGAATCGGTTTTGTCCTGTCGCAAGAATGGATCAGAACATTTCTTCTGGCCGGCTTGTCCGAAGACTATCGTCCGATGATAATGGCATTGGAAAATTCTGGTATCCCCGTGACTGGCGACGTGATCAAAACGAAACTTCTTCAGGAAACTCAAACCCCAACAGCGAACACAGCGTTGACCGCTACCAAGAAAGCAGTAAGTAGTGTTCCTGTTAAGAAGAAGAACGAGAATCCGGAGGGGTCCTAGGTGCCGGAAATGTTCGAAATACGGACACATCGCTAAGGAGTGCCAATCAGCGCGAAAGGAAAACGCATTTTGTTCTGTCTCTGTCCTTTCCACGTTTCCTCGGCTAACGACGACGTTTGGTTCTTCGACTCCGGAGCAAGTGCACACATGACCAAATAACGGAATTGGCTACAAAATTAGAACCGTCGGATGGAAATGTGGTAGCAGCGAACGGTGGTTGCATGAAGATTGTTGCAACTGATGAAGCGATTTTGTAACCGAAGTCCAAGGCTGGTCCAATTCCCGTGAGCGACGTCCAATTTCTACCTGAACTTTCTGAAAATCTGCTATCAGTCAATCAGGTTGTAAAGATAGGTCACACCGTGGGTTTCAAGAACACCGGATGTCAAGTCATCAACCAGTGCGACGATGTTATTGCATAAAGGAAGTCATAACGATGATTTATTCAAGCTGGAACAACGGAAGCAGGAGACCCGAAGCGCGTTATCCTGCGCAGCCGCTGCTAGTCTTGATATTTGCCATCGGAAACTAGGTCATCCTAATATTCAAGGCGTACGCAAGTTGATGACCTCTTTGGCAAATGGCGTCAAAATTACTGACGAAATCTACGAGGACTGCAAGTTTTGTCGGGTAAGCAGTGTCGGAACCCATTCAGCAAACAGGGAAGCCGAGCGACCGAGATTCTGGAACTGGTACACACAGACATCTGCGGTCCAATGGAGATCAAGTCCCTGGGTGGCGCTCGAAATTACATCGTTTTAGTCGACGACAAGTGCCATACTTCCTGAAGTCCAAATCGGAAACCGAAGTCACTGGAATTTTCAAGCAATTCCACGTCATGGCTGATCGGCAATCTGGAAAGAAGCTGAAGGTAATTAGATCTGATAATGGACTTGAATTTCCTAACGCAGGCTTCCAGGATTATCTGAGGATTCATGGCATACGGCATCAACGAACGACTGCGTACACTCCGGAGCGAATGGCATTGCCGAGCGAGCAAACGAACGCGCTGCATGCTGTTTGAAGCAGGATTGAGCAAACCGTTTTGGGGTGAGGCTGTGTCAACCGCAGCCTATTTGATGAACCGGTCTCCAACGAAAGGTCACGATGTCACTTTAGAAGAAGCCTGGTCGGGAAAGAAGTCGGATCTTTCACTTATTCGCATCTTTGGTACAATGGCAATGATGCACATTCTCAAGCAAACTAGGAAGAAGTTTGATCCCAAGTCGGTCGAATGTGTGTTAGTTGATTTCTTTGAAAACACGAAAGGCTATCGTCTGTACAACACCAAATCCATTTCGATACTGGTCAGTCGAGAGGTCCCATTCATCAACGGAGTGAAAAGTGAACGCAAGCCGCCATCCCAGGAAGTACGAAAAACAACGGTTATTCAACTGGATCCAGAAGAGAGTATTCCGTTGTCCCATATTCAAGAAGTTGGTCCTACTTCTCAAGCCGATGATGACGACGAGGACGGTTAAAACACGGACTACGACACAGCTGTTGGTTCCAAGGATTCACTAGTTGAAAGTGATTCCTCCGATGAAACTGTAACTGACGTAACCGTGGTCCCACCGCGACAATCTTCAAATCCGTCTTGGACAGAGACGTTGAGGCGCAGCGGTTGGGAGCACAGACTTCCAGGCAAGTATAGTAAATTTGTCCTACCGAGCAAAGGTTTGCCGTTTCACAATCCTCCACAGATAGCTGATGGCGTAGGTCCTTCCAACGATTACCCCGATTCGTTCAGTGGTGTGGCAGCATCCATCGAGGTGGCGATACCTACAGACGACCCAGTGACGCATCAAGAGGCTTTATCCCGCGATGATTCCGATCGCTGGAAAAAGGCGATGGCCGAGGAATACGAGGCCCTGATAAGCAACAACACCTGGACGTTGACGGATCTCAAGGAAGGTCGGAAGGCGATAAAATACAAGTGGATCTTCAAGACGAAAGACGATGCAGGCGGGATCATCGACCGTCACTAGACAAGTTTGGTTATAAGCGCTACTCGCAGCGAAAGGGGGTGGATTATGACGAAACGTATTCTCCTGTTGTCCGTCATAGTTCGCTCCGGTACCTTTTTGCCCTGGCTGCCAAACAACCTCGACGTGGACCAGATGGACGCCATCACCGCTTTCCTGCAAGGCGAGATTTATATGGAACAGCCCCCTGCTTCCAAGACTCAAGCCGAACGAAGGTGTGTCGCTTGAACAAAGCGCTCTATGGCCTGGAACAATCCAGCCGGATTTGGAACATCAAGCTAGACGCAGCACACAGGGGTAAATGCACCTAATAAGCGATCAAAATTATTTGCGGACAAACGGTAAACGATAGACATTTGATGTCTTCGCAACATTTTTATATTTTTTGATGATCTATCAAATTCTGGAAAGAAAAAAGTGAAATTTCCACCTGGAAGGGAAATAAAAAAAATATTTCTGGAAATAATTAGTTTAGAGACTTTATGTCTTCACAAAAGTTGTAGATCTTATTATTTTAGGCAACTTTGTTGAAGACATCATAAAGATCGCATGAAAATCATAAAAGTTACGAGCATTTTAAAAATAACGAGAATTTTAACAAGTAATTTTGAATTTTTATTTAATATCTTTTTTAGTATACGATTTACAAACTTTGTATATTTGAGAAAGTTGTTCAAATTGTTAAAACACACAATTTTGTAGAACATTTCAAATACATATTTCAACTAAGAAAGGAGATATACTACAAAATATCCACAATAATGCCATTTTTCAGTAAGCTATAACCTTAAAAGTTCGGACGAGTTCGGAAAATTTTTTGAGTGGATTTTGTTGGTCAAGTTATTGGCTTTCCATTGATATATAAATTAAACATTAGTTTTGAATAGATTTTTTACAAACAAGCAATCAAAAATGAGCTTTTTCCTCTAAAAACAGGAAAAATTTAGGGTTTTTTTCTTAGAATTTTAAGTGTGTCTAAAGGAAAAAGCTCATTTTTGATTTCTTGTTTGTAAAAAATCTATTTAAAACTAATGTTTAATTTATATATCAATGGAAAGCCAATAACTTGACCAACAAAATCCACTCAAAAAATTTTCCGAACTCGTCCGAACTTTTAAGGTTATAACTTACTGAAAAATGGCATTATTTTGGATATTTTGTAGTATATCTCGTTTCTTAGTTGAAATATGTATTTGAAATGTTCTACAAAATTGTGTGTTTTAACAATTTAAACAACTTTTTCAAATATACCAAATTTGTAAATCGTATACTAAAAAAGATATTAAATAAAAACTCAAATTACTTGTTAAAATTCTCGTTATTTTTAAAATGCTCGTAACTTTTATGATTTTCATGCGATCTTTATGATGTCTTTGACAAAGTTGCTTTAAATAATAAGATCTACAACTTTTGTCAAGACATCAAGTCTCTAAACAAATTATTTCAAGAAATATTTTTTTTATCTCCCTTCCAGGTGGAAAAATCACTTTTTACTTTCAAGAATTTGATAGATCATCAAAATAAAATAATAAAAATTTTGGGAAGACATCAAATGCCTATCGTTTACCGTTTGTCCGCAAATAATTTTGATCGCTTATTAGGTGCATTTACCCCTGTGTGCGCAGTTTAGAAGAAAATGGATCTGAAGGATTCAGGGTACCATCCATGTCCCTATCACCGGATAAAAGATGGCAAAATTCTCTTTGTTGCTATCTACATATGTGGATGACTTATCATTTTTAGCAACGACAATCAAAATAAAAATGAGCTCAAAAAGAAACTTAGTAGCGTTTTCCACATGAAGGATCTCAGGCCAGCAGAAAGTTGTCTTGGTATCAGAGTTACACGAATCAAAAACTCCGTGATATGCTGGACCAGGAAGCATCTATTGGAACTGTACTGAAGCGTTTGAATATGAAGCATAATCTTAAAAATAATTAAAATTTTGAATTTCGAAGTTATAAAAAATTTAGCCGATTGTTCTCCTTCGGCACAAAAACAAAATATTTGACATTTTATCACCCCACCACCATTTTTGCGTAATTGCTCGAATCCAGATCCAATTTAAACACAGTATTTATTTTGTGGGAGCATTGAAGTGCTTTGCAGAGAAAACGATTGCATTTGAAGGCAGTCTTCGTTGAATTTATTGAACTCATCGTGTCAATCGTTATGAAAGACTGCGTAATAGTGCGTAATTTGCAGTTTCTAGAGATCGTGTGCCTCCTTAAGTACTAGACAACAAATTTTTCATTTTTTTTCTCCTTGTTTATCTCCGGGAAATACAGGCGAAACTTGTCAACGAAAAGTTTCTGGTTGGAAACCGCTAAAGAGTTCGTTTTGCTGTCCATTACAATTATTTTTTTTCAAAATATCTCCAAACAAGCAGTTCAAACGATTTGACGATTTGCACGATTTGAACACCGTATTTTGTTTATTGTATCGGTGGGCAGCTTTTCTACCTTTTAGAAATGACGAACCAGTTAGACAAATTTTACTTTTTTATCACTTCTTCTATTCATTTTTTCGGATTGAGCTTGAAAAAACCTTTCACCTTCCTCTCACTTCATAGATTCAATTATCTTCACTTTTATTAAAATTTTAGTTCACTATTGAGTCCTCTAGGGCTTCTTAAACAATTTACTAGGGTGGTCTAACCGGTTTTACCGAAACCGGTAAAACCGTCCATTTTCTCAATACCGGAATACCGACTTTTGGGACGGTAAAAAACCGGTATTTCCGGTAAATTTTCCATCATAATTTGGCATTGTTCTAAAATTGAAACACCTAAATGTTTAATTTTTACCAAATATTTATGAGTACAAATACTCAAATTTTGTTCAAACAGCTTCAAAATCCAAGCTCAATAAACCTTACTGCAAGGTTTATGTGAGATTTGATTATTGCTAGAACTTGTCGATGTAACTTTATGAATTAAAGTTCTTTCCATCACTTCCATCTGTACCGTTGAGCCGTCAACACGTACGCCGGAGCATCGTATCGTTGCTGTGTACCTGCAGGAACATTTTACATTATTTATTTTTTCCTTACCTGTATTTCAATCAGCACTTTTCAGTGCTAAAATTATTTTCATTTTCTTTTATTCATATTTTCTCTTTTCTTTCCAGCATGGGGAAGTCTTCGGCCGGCTCAAGGGCCGGAAGAAAACGGATTGCTGAACCTAATCCAGGGCCATCTGCCAAAAAAGTTGAAATTTCCAATTCATTCGATGTCCTTCATAACATCGGTGATGAGGAAATATTCATTTTTAATTCTGATAAGAGTGCTAAGAAACCTTCTTCTTCTTCTTATACTCTTAAAAACGAAAAGATTCCACCAATAACGGTCACGATTCCTGACTTCAATGCCTTTCGAAAAGAAATCGTCACTTCCGTCAAGGATGTGAAGATTTCTTTTCAGATCGGTCGAAGGGGAACTGTTCGTATATTGGCGGAATCTTTTAATGATTTTCAAAAAATTTTAAATTATTTGAATAATAAAAAACACCAATTTTTTACGTACGACACTAGAGGTGATCGTCCTTTTAAAGTTGTACTTCGTGGTCTCACCGGCGATCAGACACCGGATGAGATCACAAATGAATTAAATTCTTTGTTAGGTTTTTCTCCAATTCAAGTAATTCAAATGAGGAAAAGAACCAACACGAATAATACCAGTAGTGTTGGTTTTGCTCCTGAACTTTATTTGATCCATTTTAAAAAGGATCAGGTCAATAATTTGAAAATTTTGGAAAAGGCTCGTCTTATGTTTCATTGTCGAGTAAAATTTGAACCTTTTCGTAAATCCCATACCAATTTTTTACAAAATATTACGCAATGTCGTCGTTGTCAAGCTTTTTGTCATGGCACTAAAAATTGTAGAATGAATGCCAGATGCATGTTTTGCGGCTCATTCGATCATGAAAAATCTAAATGCCTTTTTGGTGGTGATAAGCCAAAAACAGAATTTTTTAAGTGTGCGAATTGCGCAGGTAATCATTCCTCGAATTCTCTAGATTGTCCCGTTAGGGCAAAAATTGTTGCTTCTAGGAAAAACCCCAAAGTTTCCAGAAAAGTTTCTTCTCCTCCTTCCTCTTTTTCGTCTACACACGTCAGACCGGCAAACAACCTGCCTGTTCGCAGTCAGCCTCGGCCTACATTGGAATCACGGCTGGGTAATACCCGAAGTGATTTTAATGTTACCTGGGCTGATTCTGCGCCACAGACTCGTTGTTTATCGTTCTCAGAGGTGGTTGAAAATGGGTTGCCTTCTCCAGGCATAAATAATAAAAATGGGAAAAAACCAAGTCTCAACGTTCATGCGAAGGCTTGGGAAAATCCCCGAAATTCAAATACTTTTTCTTCTCCTTCCTCTTCTGATTCTAACAATTTTGTTGATTTGGGTGAGATTACTGAGGAAAAATTAAAATTTTTGCATCAAAATTTAATGGAAATGATGCAACTTATGTTGAAAGCAAATTCAATGTTTGAAGCTTTCCAAACTTCTTTTAATTATGCTAACAAAATTATTATGACTTTACGATTCCCTCATGGATCCAAATAGATGTTTAAATATTATGAATTGGAACGCTAGATCTTTGCTGGCTAACCAAGACGAGTTCTTTTTATTTTTGAAAACTCAAAACATACATATTGCTGCCATCACTGAAACTTTTTTAAAGCCAGACAATAACTTGAAAAGCAATGCTTTCTTTAAAATTTTACGAAATGATCGACTTGATCGACAAGGTGGGGGTGTAGCGATTGTCATCAATAGTCGTCTCAAATTTAGACTTCTTCCTTCTTTCAATACAAAAGTCTTAGAAACAATTGGAATTGAATTAGAAACTTCTATGGGGAAAATTATAATTGTTGCCGCATATTTGCCTTTTCAATGTAGCGGTGAACAGAAAAATTTTTTGAAGGGAGATTTACAAAAACTCACCAGAAATAAATCTAAATTTTTTATTATTGGTGACTTTAATGCAAAACACCGATCTTGGAATAATATTTCATCAAATTCAAATGGGAATATTTTGTTTAATGACTGCTCTGCAGGTTATTATACTGTTGAATATCCTAATGGGCATACTTGTTTTTCTTCAATTAGAAATCCCTCCACAATTGATTTGGTTCTAACGGATTTAGGCGAGCATTGTAGTCAATTAGTTACTCATGCGGACCTCGATTCAGACCACCTTCCAGTAACATTTTCTTTATCCCAAAGTCCCATTGAAAACCCTTTAAAATCAACTTTTAATTTTCAAAAGGCTAACTGGGAGCGATATATGAATTTTATTGAACGTAATTTAGATGTAAACGTTCCATTGAATTCAATAGAAGATATTGATTTGGCTGTAGAAAATTTGACAACTTCAATAGTCAATGCTAGAGCCGCTTCAATACCTAAAGTTAAACATAAATTTAATCAACCTTTAATTGATGATGATCTTCAGTTTTTGATACGACTGAAAAACATTCGTCGACGCCAATATCAACGTACTAGGGATCCTTATTTGAAATTAATTTATTGCGACCTTCAAAAAGAGATCAAACGTCGTTTAAATTTCATTCGTAATGAAAATTTTGCTAAAGCAGTAGAGGACATAAAACCCTACTCAAAGCCATTTTGGAAATTAACTAAAATTCTAAAAAAGCCCCAGAAGCCAATTCCTACTTTGAAAGATGGGGATAAACTTCTTTTAACTAATTCAGAAAAAGCTCAAAAATTAGCCCAACAATTTGAGTCTGCTCATGATTTTAATTTAAACGTTGTAAGTCCAATTGATGCTCAAATTTCCCTAGAATTTGATGATATTCTTTCTAAGCAAATTGTGTTTGAAAGTTCTTGTGAGACAAATATTGATGAACTTAAATTGATTTTCAAAAAATTTAAAAATATGAAAGCCCCGGGGGAAGATGGGATTTTCTATATTCTTATTAAAAAGTTGCCTGAAAGCACTTTAAATTTTTTAGTTAAAATCTTCAATAAATGTTTTCACTTGGCTTATTTTCCCAATAAATGGAAAAATGCCAAAGTAACTCCAATTTTGAAACCTGGAAAAAGTGCTTCAGAGCCTTCAAGTTATCGACCAATTAGTTTGCTTCCTTCTTTAAGTAAACTATTTGAGAGAGTTATTTTGAATAGAATGATGATTCACATTAATCAGAATTCTATTTTCCCTGATGAACAATTTGGTTTTCGTCATGGACATTCTACTACACATCAACTTTTGAGTGTAACTAATATGATTAACGCTAGCAAATCTGAGGGTTATTCAACTGGTGTTGCTCTTCTTGATATTGAAAAAGCTTTTGACAGTGTTTGGCACAAAGGTTTAGTAGCTAAATTAGCTCGATTTGATTTTCCTGTATATCTCACCAAAATTATTCAAAATTATTTGACTAGCCGAACTTTGCAAGTAAGCTATCAAAATTCATGCTCTGAAAGGACACCCATTAGAGCTGGTGTCCCTCAGGGTAGTATACTTGGGCCTATTTTATACAATATTTTTACTTCTGATCTTCCTGATGTCCCAGAAGGAAAAGGTAGAAGATTATTTGCTGACGATACTTTGCTTTCAGCCAAAGGTCGAAATTTACGGGTGGTACGCAGTAGATTGCAACAAAATTTAAATTCCTTTTTGAATTACTTGAAAATGTGGAAAATTTCTCCTAACGCTTCCAAAACTCAACTTATTTTATTTCCCCATAAGCCAAGAGCAAATTTTTTAAAACCTAATGAAAATCATTCCATAACTTTTAATGGGGTTTCTTTAGAATGGTCTGATCACGTGAAGTACTTGGGACTCACACTTGATCGGAATCTTTCTTTTAAAAATCACATTGAAGATATTCAATCTAAATGTAATAAATACACTAAATCTCTTTATTCTCTCATCAACAGGAAATCCCGGTTGTGTCTGCGAAATAAGATGCTCATCTACAAACAAGTTTTCCGACCAGCGATCATGTATGCAGTTCCGATTTGGTCTAGCTGCTGCGCGACGAGGAAGAAAGCCATCCAGAGGATTCAGAACAAAGTTCTGAAAATGATTTTGCGGCTTCCACCTTGGCACAGCACCGAAGATCTTCATCGGATTGCGGGCATTGAATCGATCGGAGAGATGGCCAACAAAATTATCTCCAACTTCAGAGGCAAATCGATGCAGTCTTCCATCGCAGAGATTCGTTCTCTTTATGTTTAGTTTAATTTTAGGATAGTGTTTAGTTTTAAGTTAAAAGTTCTTTCCATGAAATTTCACACATTTCAGTTCAGCTATCAAACTAAGCTCCACAACATTCAAAAACTGTACGAATTTACAATGACTGAAAAAAAGATACAGCTACAAGAAATTTAAGTTTGCTTCACAATAATCACTGAATTTTTCATTGAAAAGCTGAAAATTGATAAAACTTGCAAAAATGTTATATCTATATACAGGCCAAGTTTATAAAAATCGTTCTCAGCGGTGCCAGGCTTTCACAAACTTTAAATTTGAAACGAAAAATATTGAAACCTGATTTGAAGCTTCCTAGTTTGTTTCAAAACATAAAATGTTTCAACAGAGTCAGCATTTGAACACGTGCTTATATCAATTCTAACTTCAGTTCTAACGAAACTTTCAACAGAGTCAGCATTTAAACACAGGTTAGACTGTTTGTATATTTTTTTTTGTCAATATTATCAAGGTGATTGATGTAACTCTGTTGTTTTTATTTTTAACGCTGTTGAAGTATTTTCTTTTTCCAGACAAAGCAGTTTCAAAGTTTTTATAAATTTGCAACAGTATTGTAGCAACAAAAAGTGTATGAATCAGATCCAAACCACTAAATTTTTGTTGAATTTCGACTGGTTTTTCATGGATTTTTATTTCGAATTGTTCGTTTTATTTTTGGGAGCGCAAACTCAATGCGATCACGACCTAGGTTGCGGGGAAAACATCCGTATTTTAGAAAACAATAACCTGTAATTCTGTGAGTTAACCGAATATTTTGTAAAAGTGTTTTGAGTTTTGTTTACTTATTAGTTAAGTCATTGTTTTGACGAAAAATCTTTTTGTTTACTAATTTCATATCATATTCATTACAGGCTATATAAATTTTTAATAAATCTGTAAAATCTGTTCTAAAATAGGAATACTGTTTTATAGAAGAACAAAAAATCGTTGAAAATAATATGAAACATCTAGAATTTCCGTAACCTCTCATCAAAATTATAATAACAAAATGAAGATGATAATTATTATGATGATCATGAGGATGATGATAGATTTATGGCACAGGAATAATTTAAAGACACAACACCATTTTTTTTTCATAAGAAATATTGCTGAATCTATTGCGTTATGAATTCTGAGCATTTTATGCCATTACTACTGCAATTAGACGAAACCTTTTCATGAATTCGATATACTTTGAAAAATATCGGTTTTACCGGTTTTATCGGTTTTATGAATTACCAATACCGAAATACCGGAATTGTGAAAAACCGGTAAATCCGACCACCCTACAATTTACCCTGTGAACTTTGGTCGAAAAGTTGATTTCTAGCTGTTTTTGGGTCTCCCACTGGGACTTTTCTGGATTTTTCTCGATCCTACCCAAAAAAATTTGTCAATCAACTTTAGTATTGGACGCTGGACCACTTGACAGATTGTCAACAAATTTTTAACACGTACACATTACGTTACTAGGTGGATTCACTGAAAATTCACTTGATTCACTGAAATCATCAATGTCCATCGATACATTCAAAAGTTATTCACAAAACAAAGTGTTGCATTTTTTTCGAATACACTCCTTATTTGCTGGTTGGTTTGTGGAAAAAAAGAATTATTTGCCAAGACTTTGTGACCAAGACTAGCAGTATTATTGGTATGATTTGAAATTGAATTGGAAGTTGAGATGAGCGGGAATTTTGGCGGTTGTATATTCTTGTGCTGGTGATTTTTTTGCATATCCGAAAAAGATTTCTGCAGCGTGAACTCCACCAAAACTGTGTTGGAAAACTACCTTGAAATGATGAATATGGGCCTAAATAAACCTGAAAAAACAATATTGAGACTTAATTTGGTTTTAACGGCAAGATAGTGCTGCCATCTATGACTTGAAACTGGAAAAAAGTTATGTTTACTGAAAAAAATCTAAGTTTATGAATTCCAACCTATTTTTTTCTGATTTAAAATAAACTATGAATGTTTGATTCATCATTTCACGTCATTTTAATGAAGAAAGTAAGTAGTTTGGTAAAGAATTACAGCTCAAATATCAATTTTTTTAGTTCTAGAAGAGCATCCCTTAAAACACCATTTTAAAACCATTGAAAATCTTTGGAATTCTAGAAAATTCTTTAAATGCATTTATCTATTCAAATAATTCGTAGAAGCATTATTATTCAGGAAAGTTCGAGCGTTTCCATAAATTTTTTAAACGGGTTTTACCCGTGAAAACCGCGCATGATTATATGTGGACGATTATTTGAGATTAATGAGTACGTTATTGATCAATTACAAAATTCTATTTCGGGTAAACTTTGGTAAGAATGTATCCATCACTAGGAATATTTTTGACCAATATACCCAAGTTACCCTGCTCACTGCCGGACATCTTAGCCGGTGGTTGTTGGCCGGTGGTTGGAAAAAAATAATGTTTTTTTTAGCGCGTTTTAAATACTGATTGTTTCCATCTTTTATTTGGTTTCTTACAGACATACATATGCAGTGCGGTAGCGCTGGGACAACAAAGTCAACGATGAGAAAGATTGTTAGTGCCGGTCCGGCATATAATCTTATGCCGATAATTTCAGCTCCAAGGAAGGTCATTATGGGAATAGTGTCTGATTTGTGGGTGTATACTATTATATTAACAAGCAGTGATCCGATGAGCCTGAAACACACTGTAGCTAAAACCTGTGCAAAAAAACACTCATAATGAAGTCCTATTCGGGAAAGCATCTTGACAATCCCATAAGTACTGTCGGTAAGCTAACCAACGCACACAGGGGTAAATGCACCTAATAGGCGATCAAAATTATTTGCGGACTAACGATAAACGATAGACATTTGATGTCTTCGCAACATTTTTATATTTTTTGATGATCTATCAAACTCTTGAAAGAATAAAATGATTTTTCCACCTGGACGGGAAATAAAAAAATTATTTCTTGAAATAATTAGTTTAGAGACTTGATGTCTTCACAAAAGTTGTAGATCTTATTATTTAAAGCAACTTTGTTGAAGACATCATTAAGATCGCATGAAAATCATAAAAGTTACGAGCATTTTAAAAATAACGAGAATTTTAACAAGTAATTTTGAGTTTTTATTTAATATCTTTTTTAGTATACGATTTACAAAATTGGTATATTTGAGAAAGTTGTTCAAATTGTTAAAACACACAATTTTGTAGAACATTTCAAATACATATTTCAACTAAGAAAGGAGATATACTACAAAATATCCAAAATAATGCCATTTTTCAGTAAGTTATAACCTTAAAAGTTCGGACGAGTTCGGATAATTTTTTGAGTGGATTTTGTTGGTCAAGTTATTGGCTTTCCATTGATATATGAATTAAACATTAGTTTTGAATAGATTTTTTACAAACAAGCAATCAAAAATGAGCTTTTTCCTCTAAAAACAGGAAAAATTGAGGGTTTTTTTTCTTCGAATTTTAAGTGTTTCTAAAGGAAAATGCTCATTTTTGATTGCCTGTTTGTAAAAAATCTATTCAAAACTAATGTTTAATTTATATATCAATGGAAAGCCAATAACTTGACCGACAAAATCCACTCAAAAAATTATCCGAACTCGTCCGAACTTTTAAGGTTATAACTTACTGAAAAATGGCATTATGATGGATATTTTGTAGTATATCTCCTTTCTTAGTTGAAATATATATTTGAAATGTTCTACAAATTTGTGTGTTTTATCAATTTGAACAACTTTCTCAAATATACCATGTTTGCAAATCGTATACTAAAAAAGATATTAAATAAAAACTCAAAATTACTTGTTAAAATTCTCGTTATTTTTAAAATGCTCGTAACTTTTATGATTTTCATGCGATCTTTATGATGTCTTCAACAAAGTTGCTTAAAATAATAAGATCTACAACTTTTGTGAAGACATCAAGTCTCTAAACTAATTATTTCAAGAAATAATTTTTTTTATCTCTCTTCCAGGTGGAAAAATCATTTTTTTCTTTCAAAAATTTGATAGATCATTAAAAAATATAAAAATTTTGTGAAGACATCAAATGTCTATCGTTTACCGATTGTCCGCAAATAATTTTGATCGCTTATTAGGTGCATTTACCCCTGTGTGCAACGCATAGACATAAGAAATAGATTCGTTCCCACAAAACCCAACAACTGTAAGGTTGTAAACAAATCTCCAAACTTCATCTCATTTTGAGGAATTTTTGGAGTAAAATTTGGCCACAAACTATCTATTCTTAAACATTATTCGTGGAGTTAAGACATCCAAGCCTTCTCTACAAATGTCTTCAAGATGCCAAGCTTAACCGGTGAAGCGACTTGATTCTGTCCAGCAAATAAATTGCAAATCTATAATTGGCCGCTTATCGTCACAAGTCCGTCGCTACCTAGATAAAGGCGCTGTTATGATTCTTCCTATCTGTATAAAAGTTGGCGCATCTTATTGGCTTCGGTTTAGTCGCTATCGGTTCGTACTGTTACCGGTGCCTTGTTGAAATTCTCCCTATTGATATGGCTAGCAACGAGCAAGCTCCCTCTCTGGTTGTGGACAACGGTTCCGGATCCTGCAAAGCAGGATTATCCGGCAACGATGGTCCCGAAGCTGTTATCACGTCGCTGGTTTGTAGCACCCGAACTGACCCAAAAGAGTACTTCGTAGGCTGTTCGGCGCAGATAAAGCGGGACATTTTGGATACCAGCTATCCGATTCAACGGGGCGTGATTACCGATTGGGATGATATGGAGCGCGTTTGGCAGCATTTATTGGTCAACGAGATGGGTGTTAAGCCAGAGGACCATCCGATGTTGTTGGCTGAGGCACCTCTCAATGCTGGACCTAACCGAGAAAAGATTACTGAAATCGTTTTCGAGAAGTTGAGATGTCCAGCATTTTACTTGGCAGTTCGGGAAGTTCTTAGTTTATATTCCACTGGAAGAACTACAGGTAGATGGAAAACTGATGGTTTACAGCGTTTAAAATTAACAAAACATTTTTACAGGTGTCGTATTGAACTCTGGATTTGGAGTGACTCATGCAGTTCCGATTGATAAAGGGTTTGCACTATCTCAAGGGGTTGAACGAGTAGAGCTTGGTGGTTGTGATTTGGACGAATATCTGAAGAAATTGCTAACCGAACGGGGCTACTCTTTTAGCACTGCAGCTGAGTGCCAGATAGTTACCAGTATTAAAGAAAAGCTCGGATTTGTAGCCGCCGATTGGCAGAAAGAAGAGCTCAGCAAGGCAACTAAAGCCTTCAAACTTCCGGATGGACAATTTATTACCGTTGGAAGTGAAATCTTTAGCTGTCCGGAAGCTCTCTTCAACCCTTCGCTCATCGGACGAGAAATACCCTCGCTATCGGATGCTGTGCTAAATTCCGTTCGGCGATGTAGCGAAGGTCTTCAGTCGAAACTTTTCGGAAACGTCGTTCTGTCGGGTGGAACGACATTATTCAACGGATTGCCGGAGCGGTTACAACGGGAGCTGGAACAGGCAGTTGGGCCAGCCGAGAAAGTGAAAACCATTGCTAGAAGCGATCGAAAGTACTCCGCCTGGAATGGAGCTTCTAATCTGGCTGCTCTGAGCAGTTTCCAGCAGATGTGGATCTCTAAACAAGACTATGAAGAATTTGGCGTTGCGATTATTCATAAGAAGTGTGCATAACAAATTTTATAAAACTTTTATAAAAACATCTGTAATATGTAGTATTAGACTGGCCCACGACGAAAAAAATCATTATATTCCAAGCGGCACCCACTAAATTTGTGCGTTTAGGTGAAAAAATGATTTTCTGAAAGTTTCAGGTCATTTGTAAGAAGCACGAGCTGGCGCAAAGGACTTGAAATTTGTATGGAGATTTTCAGCAAAATGTATAAAAAATCGACATTCTTTCACTCTTTGTGTTCTAAAATATGTTACCAGTATGCTAGAAAGCTCAGAATTTCACGCGATACGAGTTGACTGTGATGAGTTATTTGCAATTGAATGTGTGATTTTTTTCGCGAAATGACCTGAAACTTTCAGAATGCCATTTTTTCACTTAAATGCACCAATCTAGGGGGTGCCGCGTTGATAAAAACGTTGTAAAAATCATCCCTTACAAATTTGGGCCAGTCTAATGTAGTATGTTCAACCCTCATTCGAATGAAATTTCGCAATTCCGTTTCGATTCTAAGAAGTGTGTTCGAAAAAAAGGCAACACTTTGTTTTGTGAATAACTTTTAAATGCCTGGATGGAAATTTATAAAGTTTTCAGTGAAGCTACCTAGTAATGTAATGTTTACATTAGAGTACCACAAATAATCCTACTTCTGAAAAAGTTATGCGCTGTCTGTAGACTTAAATAGATCCTAGACGTAGTACAAGTTCCCATGACAAATTTGGGTCAGATCGGACCACGGGAAGGGGTCGCTCAACAGGAGGAACATGAAAAACCAGTTTTTCATCTAAAACTTTGGTCCCTTCCGGCAGATTT
Organism: Uranotaenia lowii; assembly: GCF_029784155.1. Classification (NCBI taxonomy): domain Eukaryota; kingdom Metazoa; phylum Arthropoda; class Insecta; order Diptera; family Culicidae; genus Uranotaenia; species Uranotaenia lowii. The sequence goes on along the minus strand of NC_073691.1, from coordinate 155,041,234 downwards.
CTCTTGAATACGGTTTTTCTTAAAGCTTAAACTATGCAAAATATATCATTTCATAACATAAAATTTTTCAGGACGGTATTCATCAATGTTAATGAGGGATCGAAATATTTGACTGGCCCGACCACAACACTCACTTTGAAATGCTTGTCATTTTGCCAAATAATGACTGATTTCAATAATTTTTGTTGCGTTTCAATGCAAAATTGTTAGATTTATTAAAATTGTGTTTTGGATAGTGTTCAAATAAGAGTTTGGAGAGTAGTCCTGGCGAAACTGTATGGGAGATTAGGATTTTTTTTTTATTTCCGTTTACTTGTTTCTTCTTATCTTCAAGAAAAAATTTACCCTCTAAAACCCCATTTATTCTCTGAACATTTACAGAAGCTTAGTTTTATGATAACTAGGAACTTTTGTTCAACTGAAACTGTTTTTTTTTGACAATTTTAACTACAATTGCGTAACTACAGGGGCTAAGTAACATGACTTTCAGTACCTTTTTGTTTATAGTTTCATAAACTTTTTTTTTCATAAATTTACAAATTAAAGAAATTTTTTTAAGTGTGTAAAAACTACAACCATAAAGGTACTGAACGTCCAAGGAATATTTAAAGAAGGTAGTGTCGAGGCAGCCCTGCTTTAGTATTAGTACACACTGCGACGTCACAATCACGAAAAATCTGTTAATTTACTAGAAAATTTGCCTTTTTCATTGATAATACCTGTATTCTAGAAGGATTCTTGCTCTTCAAGATTGGTACGAAAAAAGTTGGATTTTCGAGTAATTTTTGTATGAAATAGACCATCGAAGTTCGAAAAAATGATGGATTTTCCCTACTCGAATTTGCAAAACTTAAAAATTAGTTCAAAGTCTTCCATGAAAATGATCAAGTCAGTGCAGTTTAAGATCCTTATTACAAAAAAGTTATCAAAAAACAAACTTTGATATAAAACCACAATTATTTATTCGCATTTTAGGAAATCGAGTTAACAATAATCAATTGATGTTAATTGTTCTACATAAGAATTGAATATGGTAAACCGATTGGATAAAAATCATGACAATCAGTTGAACACTCAATAACTACCAGCTAGACCTTTTTAAAGTAGATTTTATCTTCGTTTTTGAACGTTTTAGCTTCAAGATGACATTGCGTTCATTATTAAAATGAGAAAAAACATAATACAATCTTCAAAGGACCAGAAAATTTCATAACATAGTGAAATAGAGGTCTTACAACACAATCAAAATGAAATTGGAATTCATTTTCGTTCTAAAACATGTTTTTTTTTAATTTCTGCCATTCGCATATAAATTTTCGATATATTCGTTTTTGTGACGTCACAAAAAAAATCCAATATGGCTCTCGACACTACCTTATTTAAATATTCCTTGCTGAACGTCATGTTCTTTAGCTTCTGTAATCCGCTGTTTCGAAGCTGCGCTGCTGCCATCTGGGGTAGTACAATGTTGCGTGAGCAATATTCCGTGTGAACGATAAACTATAGACGACTTTACGTTGCTTCGAGTTGTTACATTTAATAAATACGTTATGTGGATATTCCGCCATGGGTGCACGGATTCACCGCAGTTTCGCCAACGTATGCGCCGAATTGCATTCTTTAGATCATGAGTTCAACTAATCTTCAATGCAAACCACCACACCAGCACCCGACACCATGGCTTCGTGTGAACTGTCATGTAATAAATGTGATTTGTGTGTGTGAGTCTTATTTGGAGAACGAGACAATCAGTTTCGCAACCGTATAAGATTCATCACATTTTCAGTGTTGTGACTCTGCGACAGGTATTCCGCACTCGTGTATATACCTGGCCAGCTGGCAACTGATTGAACATTCTTATTATATAGTCAGTTATAAGAGAAAACACATTTTATCTGTCTGCCACTTATGGGATTTGAACCCAAAAGTTTTCTTGCCGGGAATCGAACCCAGTACGCCTGGCATACCAAAACCAGACTCGCGCCAGCCTCTCCGCTAGACCACATCGGCGCTTTCTGTTACATTTAATAAATACGTTATATAAAAATTTAAATAGTTTCAGCCTAAGACAGTCTAAAATGTTAAATTTTAATTTGAAATTTTGTACGGCTAGTGGTTGTATAAATTTAATTTTCAATAAAACTTCCCAAAAAAATCATAAGGTCCGATAAAAGTACAAAACATGATATAACCATTGAACGATGTCAATTATGAACAGCATCAAAGTAAATTTAAATTGTGTAGTAGTAATTCAAGGAAATATTTTTTTATTCATTTTAACCTCCATCAAATATCCAAGTCCGCCATCCAGATTTAAAATTATCACGCCTGATTGCATGCAGCTGCAGAAGGAAACCTAATAGAAAAGAGCAATAATTTGTGTTTTTTCGAATAAAAGATTCTAGCTAACTAATTGTTGGGTCTTTCCCAAATTTTGAAGGAATGTTAATTGACTTCTCTTTCAACAAATTGGAATTGAAAATGTGCGTTTGGCTTAAGTTTTCATTCAAAAATATGTGAAATACCCAGAAAGGTTTTTTGAGTAGTAAAAATTGACCTTTTTTGTTGTCGATTTGCGATGCTTCACGGCACAGACACAATTTATCCTACAGCTCGCAATAATCTCTGGACCTTCTACTTTAAATTTGTATACATCATTTTTTGAAAATCATAACCAAACCAGAAGAAATAATGATTTATTACAAGCTAGTATTTCCACATGTTTGTTAACATTCTTTTCACGCACACGATCTGTCAAAAATTAGCTTCGAAATCGCGAATTATGCTATTTTAGTAGGGAAGAGTGGGATACCAATATTTTTTCTTTGCTTCAAAACTTCTTTATTTTAAAAGATAAAAGAAAAAAAAAATGGAAAGGTTTTCTACATTTTAAGGTATCATTAGACTTTTTTTTTATTTTTTAAATAAATTAATTTTCCAAGATCTGACTGTTTTAAATTTTTTTAATTTTATTTTGAAAACTGTGGGGAAACGTGGGCCACCTAATCCAAATTGACTGGATAATGTGCATAGTTTGTAAGTTGACCCAAAACTGAAATTTCATAATTCATTGAGTTATTTTAAAGCAATTTCAGATGAGGAAATAAAAAAGTGAGTTCTGTATGATCGAATAGTTCCTAAAACCTGGCTCGAGTACGTTTCGGCAAAATTCCTTATAAAGGACATTTTAATGTTATTACACCACTAGAATCAGTATGAAATCAGCTTTCTGATGAATATTAATTTATTGCGAAAATCTTACGGAAATATACTCAAAATCTAGTGCAAAGTTAAATTTAAGCGCAAGAAAGTCTGAGAAATTGCAAATTGACAAAAAAGTTTGAAAACAGGTACCTTTGAAAATTCATCAAAACCTCTTTTCAAAATTTATCTGGTATGACTTTAAACAATTTTGACGATTCATTGATTGCAAAGTACGATTTTTTCACAACTGTTTTACATTTTTTGTGGTCATGATCTTAAAAAAATGCAAAAAATATATACTTATGTTCCACGTAGAGCTTTTAACTTCAGCTTTTTGAGACACTAAGCGAAGATTTTTTGGACACTAAGTGAAGTTTTTCTTAGCATTTCGTAGCTGATCTACAGTTTTTATTCGAAGCACGTTTTTCGGATTTTTTTTTCTTAGACTTTGAATGTCGGAAAACTGAAGTTTTGGAGGTAAATGTAGTATTTGAATTTCATTACAAGGTTTTCAAAACTATAAATTTTGTAAAAATCGGTTGAGAAACAAGAGAGATATAGAGGTTTTAACACATTCGTCGCCATAGAACCCATGTTTGTGTGACAGGTGTTTTTCCTGGGAGGCCCCGTCACATCAAAAGACGTGTGACGCTCTCTTACTTCAGTTAGCTGCTTAGTTTAGCCACACGTTTCAAATCTTAGAGTTCTCATTCTTTAATTTCTCGCTCTGAGAATTTTTTTAGGCCCGGCTACCAAAATGAGCGTCGCGACGAACGTGTTAAGCAATGAGTGTCAAATTGACACTCAAGGTCTGATTAAGGAGTTTTTTCCGGGTTTTAGTGTGCGTCCATAAAAAAGTAATGATGCAAAGTTAAAGATTTCAAGAGCGGAGCGGAGTTTTTTTTTAAACTTAAAAAAATAGACTTCACTATCTTTTAACAAATTTTACGGCTTGTTAAATATGCCTTCATCCTAGCCCACCGTGTCATAGACACTGGCGTCGTACGTGGTATTCTGAACCATGATCACGTTTCTCTGTGGTAATATTCACATTTTCGCCACGCGACTTCTACAAACACCGACTTGTAAGCGCACGATTGGAAAGCAGATGCTCGCATTTTTAGTTTTTGTTTTTCGTAGTTTTCCCTATACGCACACAGGAGGTGGAAGCTAGGAGAGTGATTTTCCGATCTCGAGCGGCGTCGATGTAAACAGAGAGAACTGTGTGTGATTTTCGATAAAAATCAGAGAGAAGCGTTCAACCATTCCATAAATGGTCACGGAAAAGGGTCCAACAACGGCCGCAGGCGTCTGTGCACTGGAACCGTGTGCCGAACCGACCGACACTGGCAATGTGTGTATGAATGAGCAGAGAACAGTAAATCTATCCCGTCGAATGTGCCAAAAAGATTTCGAAAAATTAGTTGCAATTTGTAATTTGAGTTGACGTTCCGGGATACCGATTTTACTTTGGCGACAGCGTCCCACATTTTGGTGGTTTTTGGCCAGCAAATTGCCTGTCCCAATTGACACTAACGAGATGGAAGATAGATCATCTATACTGTCATCAACTCTATTACAGAAATCTGTAGCAAGAGAAGTACCCCCAAGATTATCTAAGGATCTGAAAGTTGGAAAACTTCCAAACGTTTGAATTTTGAACGATTTCCAGTCAGCCGTTGGTACGCGCAAAAGATCAATTCTATGCGCTGTTGGTTAGAAGAATTTCAATCTTCACACCGTGTAGACGATTTATTAGCGATCATAAAAATGCTGGTTGACGAGAGTTCGTTTCAGACTTAAGATGTGCGAGGATCTTTCTCGCACATCGCCTTAAAAGTCAAAACGTGTGGCGGGTGTGTGGTTTTATGGAATTGAATCATGCTTGGCCCGTGCTAGTGACGCCTGACAGCTCGTGTCACAGCCAGCCGACAACAGGTGGATAAACTGTGTAGAGTTTGATTAGTTTAAACGGTTCAAATGGACAGGATGTTGATGTGGGGTGTGGTGACGCTTGCGTTAGTAAGCTACCATACGAATGATTTTTCTTTCCTTGGTTTCTCTCGAACAAGGGCGTTGTATTTTGAGACTCTTGATTTGCTTTGATTTTACGTTGTTCGCTAAGTTTTGTTAGAGCAAGTTCACTGGTGTTGGGAAAAAGTGGTAGAAATTTTAACATTTTGAAAATTTCACCATGCAAAAATGTTTTCAAGATCTTTGGGCGTTGTATTTTTTACAGCACTGTTTCTATTTCAGCCGTATGTGATATAAATATTGTTATTTTTGCATCACAGCATGCGAAACTACAACACGTGTTGTTAAAAAAACTTGAAGGCCACAGATCTTGAAAATGTTTTTGCATGGCAAAATTTTCAAAATGTGCAAAAAGTGACATAATTTCTACCACTTTTTCCCAACAGCAGTAAACTTGCTTTTAGCGATTTATTTCGGTCGCTAATTTCAGTTGGAAGCGAATGAATTCAACTGCAAATCACCAATGAATTAATCTTCATCATCAAATTCATTTCATTTTTTGTTTTGTTTTAGTTTATATCATAGGTAGGGGAGATGAGGGCATAACGAGCACCCGAGGCATAATGAGAACTACGCTTTTCTACGAAAGTGCGTATTTTCTTAAATAAATTTTCATGAGGATTTGTTTCGTACTTCCTATAGTATTAATTTTTCACAAAAAAAGGAATCTCCTTATCATCTTTACAGAGATATTTAAAAAAAACTAGCTTGGTTCTCAAGTTACGAAAATATTATAATTTTTGAGCACCACGAAATAAGCTCTTATGATCTTAAAATAACCTTGATCTATAATGTACGCACTGCAACATGATGTGCACATTGTTTCTCAATTTTTACCATCAAAAAATTTTTGATTTTTCACTTTTATCAATTTTAAAACACGTTTTTACTTAAATTTGTTGACTAGGGGCATATAGAGCACCATATTATCGAGGCATAATGAGCATTTTCTGCCGTAGAATCTAGCAGCGCATTAAAATTGATTTATAGCGCCACACCTTGACTAGTTTTCATCCGACAATTTAGCTTATTGGTAAGGTATCGGAGAGGTAATCAAAAGACTAGAGTTAGATTTCTGTTCGAGGTGATTTTTTTCCATTCACAATTCATGATCGATTTTTTTATTGTTACATTATACGGCTAGTAGCATCATCCTCCGAACAAAGCACCTAATGTATGAGCGTGCGTGAATTGTTTGTACTCTACAAACAGACCTAGATTATTTTGTTATTGCTTTGTTTGATGAATCTACGACTCACCTGACTTCATCGAATTGAATTCGCTGCTAGATTCCCCGGCAAAAACGCACATCTTGCTCTGATTAATGGTGCTCATACTGCCTCAGGGGGGGTTCTCATTATGCCTCCACAGTGGCTGGTTTTCAGCTTTTGGCAAAATTTTTTAAAATGCATTTTTTAACGTTTTCATCTAGTTTTTCACGTTTCAGCCCGTTAGGGAATAGGCTTGAAAACACACGAATAGGCTGAACACGAAACATTAATGTAACCTCCATATTATAGCTATTTTCTATGGTTAAATAACCGTTTTCCTTAAGGTGGCCATTATGCCCCCATCTCCCCTAGGCTGTGCCCGAAGCTGACAGACGTTTGTTTGGAAGCTAAATTTTGTTTTTGTAATTGAAGAAAGAATTTGTGAAGAACTGGAATACGGTCGTGTTTTTTTTCGGTAGCGCGTTCCGTCTCGCGTTCTCATAGCTATACTTCAAATTTTTAGTTATGGATTGAAGATACTTTAAACTTTTTACATTGGAAAGGATAAAATGAATTAAAGTTTAACTATATGTACGTGAAGTTTTTAGAGCAGCTACTCGGGATTCATTTATTTTGATTAGAAATAGTGGTTGATAGAAAAGCATATCAGTCCTATTTGCCAAGTAGGATTTCCCTTGTATAAATCCCTTCCCCTACCTATCTGAATACAGCACCCTGGGTCGTATGAGTTCTCTGCACCTGAAAAGTTCATTAACACGTTCGTCGCCACGCTCATTTTGGTAGTTTTACTAGCCGGGCCCGGAGAAATTAGCAGAGAGTGAAAGCAAAGAGGGAGAACTCCCATATTTGAAACGTGTGGCGAAGCTGAGCGGTAAACTCGAGTAAGAGAGCGTCACACGCTTTTTGATGTGACGGGGCCCCCCAGGAAATACACCCGTCACCCGAATATGGGTGCCGTGGCGACGAACGTGTTAAGCTGTATCAGATCATCCCCATTATGATTACATTGACTTGTCACGGTGTGCATTATTGTACCACACTTATACCGTATTTGTTTATGCCGAGTGGTGCACTAGTGTTGTACTGGTGCACCACTAGGTGCTGTCAAACTGTTTGTTTATTCGGACGGTGTTGCACTGGTTTTGACCTGGTGTTGCACTGCCATCGGGCGGTGTTGCCCCAAAAATTTTGTCAGTGTTGCAAGAGAGCGTGTGAGTGAGTGAGGTAGCAATACACTGGCGACGATTTGGGTTTGTTTTTGTCGGGTACGGTGGAACACTGATCGAGGGGAGAAAACAAATACGGTATTATTTTCAAAACCAACACTTGAAATGAGTTTTGAATCCAGAAACTCGTTTTGGCATCTTGTGTTTGTTTTGATACTTGAGTTGTACTTTGTGTATCAGCCAATGCAAGATGTGTGTAGTCACCCAATGCTATGCTATGCTATGCTATGAAGAAAGAATTTGTGAAGAACTGTGAATCGGTTTCAAGAAAAAAGTAAAAAGTAGAGATGTACCGAATAGTTGTATTCGGCGAACGGCCGAATTCCGAATATTGACCTTTTCAACTATTCGGCCAAACGAATATTCGGTCGAATATTCTGTTGAGTTTTCAATAGAAAAATTTCATTTTCTTCTTCTATTTCTAATAAAAGTCTTCTATTTTTACCATCTTAATGCCACTCATGTTTTGAAATCGATTATTCCCAACCAGATATATCAGATCATTTTAAGAAGAGGTCTGTTTGATTTACAAAATATCACCATAAGCTGAAAGGACATCAGATGACTTTTTGCTTCTAGGACGTTTATCACAAAAAAGATTGGGTTCCAGTAAAATCTGGGACAAAACATGTTAAAACAGGTGCCAAGCTATTTGAAATTGCCGTTTTGTATATCGAATAAGATGAATGTCTAATTTTTGGTAGATGTCATCGACATAGTTGCCAAAAAGAACCTTGATCTTTAACCTTAAGCAGACAATACTTTCTACGACACTATCCACACGGCCGGGTCTGAACAATTTTTTGAAAAAAAAATGGGAAAGAGGAATATCTGAACAGAAACAAGACATTATTCTCAAACATACGAGAGGAAAAAAAAATTACTTGAAACGTAAGGTTTTCATCGAATTACATCAGCAGTGTTCATATCGTATCTAACGAATAAATTTACTCGTAATCGTTTTGTAACACAAAATTTAAAAAGTTTCAAAAACACATTTGATGTTTTTTAATTTGTATTAGCAAAAAATCTTAATAAACCCGGGTAAAATCCGGGAAAGTCAAAAAAATATGTGGCCATCCCGGTCAGATGTAACTTTTTTCGAATTCTTTATTTAGTTTTTGGGCAAGCCTAAATATATCAAGAAAATTTGGAAAAGACGATAATCAAAGTATAAAGCTATCTACTGTGAAAAATACACGGACACATCTAAAATGTTTTACTGAAAACTGATTTTCAAGCATTTTCAACAATGCTTTTGGATATTTTATAAATTATCCAGCATCAGTTGAAAAATTTGACAAGTCAGTTTTTGTTTAAATAAAAAATATAAATATTCGGCCGAATACCTAGATCAACTATTCGGTGAGCCGAATATTCGACTTAACGGTTTTTTGGCGGTATTCGGCGCTGAATATTCGGCCGACCGAATATTCGGTACATCTCTAGTAAAAAGTATTCGATATTTGGAGATAGGTTCAAGAAAAGAATTTGGCGCCGTAGCCAGAAAGTTGTCTTTGTCGAGGCTTAGGAAAAAGAGCAGCTCTTATTCACAAACGGACATTAAAAACGACAGATAAGTATCGAGTATTTGCTTTTTTTCTGAATTGATCATTCAATTTGACTTATTATTTTATTAAATTTTTAAATTATTTTATGTTCTTGATTAAGCGTAATAAATAAATACCTAAATAAATAAATTTCAAAACATATTTCAACAACAGAAAAGGATTTTTGAATGTTATCATAAAATATGTATGCTTTGTCATTACGCAAAGAGAATTTTTGAACATAGCAGGGTCAAAATATGGAAAACTTCAAATAAAGAAAAGGCGACGGTTCTAAACGATTGATATTGTTTAATTGTTCTTATTCCTGGTCTGAAATCCTCAGCACTAGCATTAGCTTTTGCTATTTTAGAGCTGTTTCGTGTGTCAAAAACTTCGATTGGTACCTATAAATATTCTTATTCTTTTTTTTCTTTTTTTTTTTTTTAATATCAGACTTCGGCACAAAGGTGCAGATTCCTGATCCGTCACTTTGAATGCAGAACTGGGTACTCTTTCTGTAATTTTCGTCCGTGCCATACTTGGCTCACCCGAGTGGACCATCATCGTGTGTGGGTGGAGAAGTTTTCGCGGTTGTTTTTCCTTTCCATATTATTTAGTAATGGTTGCAGTTTGTTGACGCCGGCCGTACCAAACCGAAAATTCGGTTTAAAAATAGATCAACTGGTGAAAATTCGACGCCGCAATGCACCTACAACTCCCAGATGCGCTCTCATCTGCCAATAGTTCTCCACCCGCGCTATTTGAATTCAAATTACCAGCAGACATTGATCCCCCTGGCAGGGTCTGTTTATGTGTGCAAACGTGGTGAAAATTCCTTGTGAATGAATCCAATCGCGCGCGAGCTTGATGGAGAAACAGGGAAAATGGTCGTAGGTAAGTAATATTCGGCCGCGTGCTTCTGGTGGAATGCGCGCGTAATATAAAGATGTTGTTTTCACCTTGTGTGACACACGCTGAACTTTGTTGAGGAAAACCTCGACAGAACCGCTTGCCTTATTTGGTCGCAGAGAGCGTCGCGACGCGACGTGGGTGGCTGCAAATCATCTGGCAGGTGTGTTGCATAATAGAATTAAGTGCAGATTGAATATTAAATATCTACTACTAGATTTCACTGTCGCTATTCAGATTGTTTGTTTTGTTTGAAAGTTAGTATTTTTAAAACAGTGATGTGATGATCGAATATTCTGTTCCACTTCTCTGTTATAAACAAATAAATCAAAAACGATGGAGTATTAACCGTTATCAATTTTAATCAGTAACAGTTACTTTTATGTGAAGGATCTATAATTCGAAATTTGAATTCAGCTAAAGATAATAACAACACCAAAAATTAACAATAAAAAAGTAAAGGGATTTCTAACATCGTTTCTCACTGATGATTATACGCTGTTATTATTTAGGTCACTCAGAATCTATAAGGTACTGACATTCTCATAAAGATGTTTTGTGATCGTATACGTGACTCACTAATTACTGCAGCTACTGGACAACTAGATGCACGATAGTGTCAAAATTAAATTCTCACGTTCGCATGACCTGCAGCAAGCGCCATGCCATGCGTTCAATTCGCCCTACTCATGTTCAATCGGTTAGTCAAAAAGCTCCAGAGCACTTGCCAGCTGTCATCTAACAAGTTTATGTCGAAAAAACTTCTGAGGCGTGCATTTTGTTACCATCGGGCTGAAGCCGGAAAGTTCCTTTCACGCGTTTTTTGGTGCACATTTGATTTATGTTTCACAGATAACGAGCAGCGGCTGTCGTGGGTTAATGAGACATGGTCTTTCAAGTCAAACAAAAAACGGCTGCCACAACAGGCGATCTAATGTTACGACTTGTTTTGATATTGGTAACACCCAGTTTCAATATTATATTTCAGTTAATAAAATTACCAGTTAATTAAATAACCTGGAGTGGTGACCATCGTTCGATAAAACATTCGTTTGTTTCCGAACTGATATAGTGGTCATGTTTTGATATGAGGCAAGGGATGATTCTGGGCAGATATTTGTAGAACTTATGATTCTCCTAAGGGTAGGTTTCGATTTCTAATAAGTGCCACTAATTTACCTCTCATTTGTCTCAGAATTTTTTTTACTCTCAAAATTTTCGTAGTGTCTAATATACCTCCCTTATTTTCAGACAATATTCAGCTGCTTTTTTTTAAGGGTGCTTAATCGCTTGGCGCACGGCACCCTCCCAAATAAACGCACTTCAATCAATCAGCTGCTTTAATTTTTGCATAACGTCTAAGAAAAAATACCAAAGAACATGCTGTGCCAAATAACTTGAACTTTGCCTTCTACACCCACTAATCAGAATCTACTCGAATAGTAACCTTCCTTGGAAGTGAAATTATCGGCATAAGATTCTATGCCGGACCGGCACTAACAAGTTTTCTTATCGCTGGCAATGTCAGCGCATTACATATGTCTGAAAGAAACAAAATAAAAATACCCCATCACAAGACAAAGCATGATGGAAACAATCAGTCAACAAGGATATTGTCGAATAATGTACCAAGGGCTGTGTGAGTATGTTAGCCGGTATAAGACAAAAAAAAACACATTTCTTTGTTTTCAATCCCCGGCAAACAACCACCAGCTAAGATTGATTGATATTTTCAAATTCCTTTATTCATATTTTTCTCTTTTCTTTCCAGCATGGGAAAGTCATCGGCCGGCTCAAGAGCCGGAAGAAAACGGATTTCCGAACCTAATTCAGGTCAATCGCCCAAAAAAGTTGAAGTTTCCAATTCATTCGATGTATTCATAACATCGGTGATGAGGAAATATTCATATGACATATTCCACGCGCTTGTACCGCTCAAAAGTGATTTTTATCCGTTCGCGTATCATAAAATCTCAAAATTTTCTCTGATTTTGATAATTCAAATCACACAAAACCAACGGAAAAAAGAGAAAAAAGTTTTTTTACACATGTTTTAGATGATTTTGAAAATCATTTTTTGTTGAAAAAAGTGGTGTTTTTGACAACTTTAACAAAATCATTATTTTTAATATATGGATGATTTTTTTTGGAAATATTTTTAGTATGTTCAAAAGCCAAAAAACACGGCAAACAGTCGCAAATGAGTGAATTCACGTCACAAAAAAAGGGAAGTTTTTAATTTACGAGAAAACTCTGACTTTTTTGAAATAAAAAAAGTAAGATTTTCTTTGAAGATGATAAGACAATTCTTAAACCTATAAAATTTATAGAAATCGGTTGGAACCGAGCTAAGTTACAACAGCGCGAATGAGTGAATTCACGTCACAAAATTTGATTTTTTGTTAAATTTTTTATGAAAAATGTGCTCTGAAAGCTGTTTTGACCCTCCAGATGGCCGGATTTTTACAAATCGTGCATAATTTAGTTGATTTTTTTAATAAGTTCATTATTTTCAAATAAAAATACAAAAAGATTGAAAAAAATTAAAAATTAAAAGTGAATCTTTAAATGAAGACAGTAGTAGTTTTAACATATGATCCCTCAATATGTTGCTATTCAAGTACCAATCAAAATAAGGAAAAAGTTAGGTGCAGATACTGAAAATTTATGATTGTAAAAGTCGGAACATATCGGAACAAAAATATCGTTTTTGAAAGTGTACATAAAATTTGAAGAAACCAAAGAATGGTTCAGTATAACCACAGCATATCTTTATATTTCGTGACGTGAATTCAGTCATCTACCCTGTTCTGTTTGAACTGAGTGAATTCACGTCACAACTTCAAATAAGCATAACTTCGTTCGTTATCATTCAATCGAAAAGCTGTGGGTAATTGTTTTCTTTACAACTCGTTTGAAGACACCGATATTCTATTCCCACAGAGAGAACAGGAAATCAAAGATGTATGAACTAAATTCCGAAATGGTTGATTCTAGCGTGAATTCACGTCACAAAAGTAATCAATCACAACAAAAACAACTTAAATTTTAAAATGACCAAATTAGATTCATTTTGAAGGAAATTCCGCCGCCCGTGGCGTAGTGGACAGCCTTCAAGTCTTCTAAGCCAGGGGATGTGAGATCGAATCCCGGTCACGACATACATCTTTCTGAAGCGATGTACAGAACCAAATAGAGCAAGTGACGTGCTAGTGGTCTTTAAGTATTTTTTCCCCGATATCTCGCTTCAGCAGTACTTTTTGTACATTAAAAAGTTAAAACCCGTTCTCTACTAATCGTACAAGTTGGAATACTTAGTGAAAACTTGATTTCCCTAGTGATAAAAGGGTACAAAAGTTCAAGCACGTTGTACAACAAAACATCGAGAACTCTTTTGCTTGGCGGTCGTTGGTCCGGTTTCTTATTTTGGTCACTCAAAGAAGACTCACAAGTGCAACATGAGTAATAAAACCAAACTCGCCACTAAAGACAAAACAAGCAATTTCAAACGTAGCTGTCAAGACCTTGATCGGTCTAGTGATACCGAAAATGATAGTGTGAATTCCCTCGACGCTCTTCTTTCTAAAATGCGTTCTTTATTTGAAGATACGAACGCAAAAATCGATTCGAATGCAACTGACATACGGGGCGAGATAGTTTCCCTGCGACAGGAAACTTTACAGATGCAGCAAGAAACGGCTAAGAGGATGGACAAGTTGACCAACTACTGTGGTGAGCTGAAAACTGCAACCGAGCGGAATCAAAACTTTGCGGAACGGTTGGAGAAAGCTAATGATCTCCTGCTATTTGGATTTCCATTTATCGCCCAGGAAGATCTCTCCCTTTACGTTGCTAAGATTGCTGCTATTCTTGGATACGGCGAACAACAACCACTGCACTGGTGTACACTAAACGGATAGCTAAAACTCCTATCGCTGCTGGGAGTTCTCCCCCAATCCTTTTCCAGTTCGCTTTCCGTGCGGCACGGGAAATCTCACATTAGCGAATCTTGGCTTTCAAGTAGCAACCCGTATCTACTTTAATGAGAATCTCACCTCCCTGGCCCGTGAGATTAAAGGGAGAACGCTGAAACTCAAGAAGGCTGGAAATCTACATAGTGTCTTTACGAAAAGCGGGACCGTTTTTATCAAGAAGAGCGCTGACGGTACCGCAAAGCCTGTGCACACCCTCGAACAACTCGGAGCAACGGTTGAACAATGATCAGGCCACTTTATCCTTATTTTTGGGCCACCTGCTGGACCTGTTGGTGCTTGCTGCTGCTGCTGCTGTGCTGTGCTGCTGTTTTTTTTTTCCTCTCTCTCTCTACTCTACTGTCAAAATAGGGCCACTTAGCTTAGTCTTGTTATTGATATGATTTTTTTGAGATGTGTTACGAATTAGAAAAAAATGTACATCTTGTTTTTAATTTAGCTCAAATCCTTCCTTCTAACCTGCCAACTCTCTCTCCAGAATTGTATCCTTTAAATCTTGATAATGGCTAATGAAGTGAACAACAATGCCCGTACGCACTTGAATTTTTCAAACATACCCCGTGCTGTTATGAATGCTGCTCTTTCGGATGACAAGGTGAATATCTGCCATATAAATATCCAGAGTATTTGTGCTAGAGATTTTAGCAAGTTTAGCGAGCTGAAACAATGTTTTTTGAATGGTAAAATCGATGTCATCTGCTTATCGGAAACTTGGCTCAATGCAACCATTTCGGATGAAATTTTACTTATAGAAGGTTTCAAATTGATTCGTAACGACAGAATATATAGCCGAGGTGGAGGATTGTGTGTGTATGTCAGAAATGCGATTGACTTCAAAATCATTGACAAATCTGAAATTTACGATGCAAGCGCTGGAGATTTAACCGAATATGTCTTTGGTGAATTGAAATGTTTCTCAAGAAAATTTTTACTTGAATTATTCTACAATCCACCAAGAAACAACTGTTCTGATAAGTTATTTCAGAAGTTTTCCGAGTTATCGTTGCAGTATACTCACACAGTTATCATTGGTGATTTCAATTTAGATCCCACCAAAAACAATACAGTGTCAAACCGATTTTGTAGCGTTCTCGATTATTTCGGATTTAGTTGTGTGAACGACAACCCTACTCATTACCATCAAGGAGGAAGCTCTCTTATTGATCTTATGATGACGAACAACCTGGAGTTCGTTCAAAATTTCAATCAAGTTTCTGCTCCCGGTTTCTCCAGACATGACGTCATTTTTGCATCGCTGGACATTTCTAAAAGAGTTTTGATTGAACGTATAACTATGAGAGACTTTACACGCATTGACTTGACTGGATTGGAATCCTCAGCTAATTCGATCGATTGGTCTAATTTGTACTCAATTGGTGACGTGGATTTGGATGTCGATTTGTTGAATGAAACAATCATAGAACTATTCGATACTTTCGTTCCGGTACGTATTGTAAAATCTACAGTTAAGAACAAATGGTTTAATCTCAATATACTTAGAGCGATGATTGAGAGGGATTTGGCATATAGATACTGGATTGACTGCAGAACTGATTCCTCACAAACAGAATACAAGCGCCTTAGAAATCGAGTAACGACTTTGATCAATGAAGCCAAAGCTTCTTTCATTCAGCAATCTGTCGAGCATTACGATTCAAGTAGAGTATTGTGGAAAAGACTAAAAGATATTGCCGTAAAACCAAAAAATGCTTGTGATAATATTTTTATCAACTCTGTCAATGAAATTAATAACCACTTTGCCACAAGTTTTACGATCGATGAACACAATATTGCTCGCCCTCCGGCCAATCCTCATGGCTTTGGATTTTCTAGGATTGCAGATAATGACGTGATTCTAGCCATATCATCCATCAAATCGAACTCTGTTGGATCGGACAACATTTCAATAAGATTTTTGAAATTGATTCTTCCTTCGCTGATTAAGCCAATTACGTTCATATTCAACCTAATCATATCAATTTCAAGATTTCCTCGTGTATGGAAAATGGCAAAAATTCTCCCGATTCGGAAAAAAAGGAAAAAGTTTTGATATGAACAATCTTCGCCCAATCAGTCTACTCTGTGCGTTATCAAAAGTATTCGAAAAAATTGTTAAAATTCAAATAACTGACTATCTGAATACAACGAACCTACTGAACTCCAATCAATCGGGATTTAGATCCGGTCATAGTACAACTACTGCACTTCTTAAAGTACACGACGATATCCACGCCACTGTAGACAAAAAAGGCATAGCATTTTTGATGATGATTGATTTCTCCAAAGCGTTCGACCAAGTTTCCTATGTGAAGCTTTTGAGAAAACTCTCTTCGAAATTCAACTTCTCTGGCAGAGCTGTAGACTTAATCCAGTCTTACTTGTCTGGAAGATCACAAATTGTGAGAATTGATGGAATCTGTTCAGATCCTGTTCCGGTAATGTCTGGTGTGCCTCAGGGTTCAGTTTTGGGACCTCTACTGTTCTGTATGTTTATTAACGATTTGCCAGCAGTTATAAGCCATTGTCAAATACATATGTTCGCCGATGATGTTCAACTTTACCTCTGCTCGTCTACCGACTCAATCGAAAGAATGGTTCGACTATTGAATGATGACTTGAGGCGCTTACAAGTTTGGTCTGATAGGAATATGCTACGTATCAACACTTCGGCCGACTGGATGCAGGGTATCCTCGTAAAGGTCCCGAAGAAAGGAGACCTGACAGAGTGCGGTAACTGGCGAGGCATAACGTTGATCTGTACAACCCTCAAAGTACTCTGCAAAGTGATCCTGAACAGGATCCAGGAGAAAATCGACGCTACACTCCGACGGCAACAAGCTGGATTCCGATCCGGACGATCATGTGTGGACCACATCACAACGCTACGAATCATACTGGAACAAATCAACGAATTCCAGGACTCTCTTCTGCTGGTGTTCGTTGATTTCGAAAAAGCATTCGACCGACTTAATCATGAAAACATCTGGGCGGCTCTAAGGCGACGAGGGGTCCCAGAGAAACTAGTCCATCTCATCGAAGCACAATACGAGGCATTTTCGTGCAAGGTCTTGCACGATGGTGTCTTGTCCGAACCAATCCCGGTAACTGCTGGAGTGAGACAAGGATGTATCTTATCACCGCGACTTTTCCTCATCGTAATGGATGAGATTCTGACTGGATCGATCGACTGTGCACCGAACCGAGGATTGCCGTGGAATCCTTTAACAATTGAGCAACTGAACGACCTTGACCTGGCTGACGATATTGTTTTGCTCGCCCAAACACAACCGGACATGCAGAGCAAACTCGACGACCTCACCAAAAGCTCCAAGGCAGCAGGTCTCAAAGTCAATGTCGGAAAGACCAAGTCGATGGAAATCAACACAGGAAATCCCTCCAGTTTCATGGTAGCTGGGCAACAAGTTGAGAAAGTGGAGTGCTTCCAGTATCTTGGTAGCCAGATAACGCCTGATGGTGGTACCAGGAAAGACATCGAAACCCGGATCAGAAAGGCCCGATTTGCGTTTGCGAATCTCCGAAACATCTGGCGGTCACGCCAGATCTCTCTACGAACAAAAATCCGAATCTTCAACTCAAACGTCAAATCCGTATTGCTGTACGGGTGCGAAACTTGGTGCACATATGCGGTGACGACGCAAAAACTGCAAGTATTTGTAAACCGCTGCCTGCGGAACATCATCCGCGCTTGGTGGCCTGGCAACTGGATCTCGAATGAGGAACTACATCGCCGGTGTCATCAAAGGGCGCTAGAAATCGAGATTCGGGAACGTAAGTGGAGATGGATTGGGCACACGCTGCGAAAAGATGAAGACGAGATTTGCAGAGAGGCGCTTGACTGGAATCCAGAAGGTCATCGAAGAAGAGGCAGGCCCAGAAACTCGTGGCGGCGAAGCCTACCCGCTGAAATCCGAACTGTCGACGGGAATCTTGACTGGGACCAGGTGAAGACGCTGGCTCCGGATCGTCAACAGTGGAGGTCTTTTACCACGGCCCTATGCACCGGAGGATCGGCGCGGGATCATTAAGTAAAGTAAGTAAGTAACACTTCGAAATCCAACGTGATGCTCATCTCCCGTAATAGAATGAATGCTGAACTGCCGGTTATTACCCTGGGATCATCTAATGGTTCGTACGCCGACAAAGTATCGAATCTTGGAATAATTTTCCAAAGTAACCTGGAGTGGGACCAACAAGTCAACGCACTATGCGGTAAAATCTATGCAGTCCTACGCCATCTAAAATTGACAGCGAGCATACTACCACCGCATTTTAGATTGAAAATAGCTAAAACCCTAATTTTACCGCACCTTACCTTTGGCTCAGAGTTTTTGATAAATGCGTCAGCTATGGCAATGGATCGTTTACGTATTGCCATCAATCATTGCATCAGGTGGGTTTTTAAGCTGGATCGTTACGCGAGAATGAGCATACATCACCGGAAGTTCATGGGCTGCTCGTTTTACGATTTCTTCAAGCATCGTTCGAACATCATGATACAGAAGATATTTACAACAGCGACACCGGACTACCTCTACCAGAAACTTATACCTTTCAGAAGCAATCGAGTGAGAAAATTGGTTATTCCAAGAAATTTTACTTCCCATTACAACGGCACACTATTTGTACGCGGCATTGTCTATTGGAACCAGTTACCTGATGAGATCGAGATGAATTGTAACATTAACGTTTTTAAAAGAGAGTGTTTAGCCAGGTTAGAATAGGATAAGAGTAGAAAAGATTAGCTAGAATTATTGCAAATCCCAGTAAAACCAATTGCAGTGATTGAAAAGATTGTTATCTTAAATTGTAAGAATAAATAAACAACAAACAAACAAACAAACATAGTACACTTTCGGTGGGTTGGTGATTTTAGCATTTGTAAGATGCTAGCCATCATATCCTCGAAAGATGTACGCTTAGAGTTAAGAAAAAAGGAATCTCTTCGAGGAAACATCATGTTTCATTGAGATCCTGTATGTGTTTGTATTCGTTTTTTTTTAAATTCAATTTGCGACCGTTTGCTACAATTTTTTTCATTTTTAAGTAAATTGGTTGACTGCTAGAATGATAACAGTGCAGAAAAGTCCGGAAAAGCGATTTCACGTCACGGTGGAATGTGTCATATTTAATTCTGATAAGCGTACTAAGAAACCAGCTTCTTCTTATACTCTTAAAAACGAAAAGGTTCCACTAATTACGGTCACGATTCCTGACTTCAATGCCTTTCGGAGAGAAATCGTCACTTCCGCCAAGGATGTGAAGATTTCTTTTCAGATCGGTCGAAGGGGAACTGTTCGTATATTGGCGGAATCTTTTAATGACTTTCCAAAATTTTTAAATTATTTGAATAATAAAAACACATTTTTTTTACATACGCCACTGAAAGTGATCGTCCTTTTAAAGTTGTACTTCGTGGGCTCACCGGCGGTCAGACACCGGATGAAATCACAACCGAATTGAATTCTTTGTTAGGTTTTTCTCCGATTCAAATACATAATTCAAATGAGGAAAAGAACCAACACGAATAATATCAGTAGTGTTGGTTTTGCTCCTGAGCTTTATTTGATCCATTTTAAAAAGGATCAGGTGAATAATTTGCAAATTCTTGAAAAGGCTCGTCTTATGTTTCATTGTCGAGTCAAATTTGAACCTTTTCGAAAATCTTCTACCAATTTTCTTCAAAATATAACTCAATGTCGTTGTTGTCAAGCTATTTGTCATGGCACTAGAAATTCTAGAATGATTCGATAACGAAAAATCTGAATACCTTTTTGGTGGTGATAAACCACAAACCGAATTTTTCAAGTGTGTGAATTGCGCAGGTAATCATTCCTTCAAATCCATAGACTTTCCCTTTAGGGCAAAAAATAATTGCTTCTAGGAAAAATCCCAAAGTTGCCAGAAAAGTTTCTTCTCCTCCTTCCTCTTTTTCGTCTTCACACGTCAGGCCGGCAAACAACCTGCCTGTTCTCGGTCAGCCTCGGCTTACATTAAAATCACCACGTTTTGGTAATGCTAGAAGTGATTTTAATGTCCTACCTGTGCTGATTCAGCGCCACAGACTCGTTGTTTAACGTTCTCAGAGGTGGTTGAAAATGGGTTGCCCTCTTCGAGTATAACTAATGGGAAAAAATCAAGTCTCAACATACATGCGAAGGCTTGGGAAAATCCCCGAAATTCAAATACCTGTTCTTCTCCTTCTTTTTCTGATCCTGACAATTTGGGTGAGATTACTGAGGAAAAATTAAAAATGTTGCATCAAAATTTAATGGAAATGATGCAACTTATGTTGAAAGCAAATTCAATGTTTGAAGCTCACCAAACTTCTTTTAATTATGCTAACAAACTCTGTTGTGTTGTGTGCCTACTTGGTTGAATGATTCAACTGAATCAAAGCAATCGAAAGATTCCTTTTAATTCAACCACGGCAAATTAAAAGTTCATATACCAGTATTTCGATAGCAACTTACTATCTTCTTCAGTGAACGTTTTCGATTGAATCGATTGAATCGAAAACGTTCACTGAAGAAGGTAGTAAGTTGCTATCGAAATACTGGTATATGAACTTTTCATTTGCCGTGGTTGAATTAAAAGGAATCTTTCGATTGCTTTGATTCAGATGCTAACAAAGTTATTATGACTTTACGATTCCCTCATGGATCCAAATAGATGTTTCAGTATTTTGAATTGGAACGCTAGATCTTTGCTGGCTCACCAAGATGAGTTCTTTTTATTTTTGAAAACCCAAAACATACATATTGCTGCCATCACTGAAACTTTTTTAAAGCCAGGCAATAACTTGAAAAGCAATGCTTTCTTTAAAATTTTGCGAAATGATCGACTCGATCGACAAGGTGGGGGTGTAGCTATTGTCATCAATAGTCGTTTAAAATTTAGACTTCTTCCTTCTTTCAATACAAAAGTCTTAGAAACAATTGGAATTGAATTAGAAACTTCTATGGGGAAAATTATTATTGTTGCCGCATATTTGCTTTTTCAATGTCGCGGTGAACAGAAACATTTTTCGAAAGGAGATTTACAATAACTCTCCAGAAGAGATTTAAAAACTCTTCATCAAATTCAAATGGGAAGAATATTTTATTTAATGACTGCTCTGCAGGTTATTACACTGTTGAATATCCTAATGGGCATACTTGTTTCGCTTTGATTAGAAATCCCTCCACAATAACTTTCAAAAAGCTGACTGGGACCAATTTTATTAAACGTAATGTAGATGTAAACGATCCACTGAGTTCAATAGAAGATATTGATTTGGCTGTAGAAAATTTGACAACTTCAATAGTCAATGCTAAAGCCGCTTCAATACCTAAAGTTAAACATAGATTTAATCAACCTTTGATCGATGATGATCTTCAGTTTTTGACACGACTGAAAAATATTTGTCGACGTCAATATCAACGAACTAGGGATCCTTATTTGAAATTTATTTATGGCGACCTTCAAAAAGAGATCAAACGTCGTTTACATTTTATTCGTAACGAAAATTTTGCAAAAGCCGTAGAGGACATAAAACCCTACTCAAAGCCATCTTGGAAATTAACTAAAATTCTGAAAAAGCCCCAGAAGCCAATTCCTCCTTTGAAAGATGGAGATAAACTTCTTTTAACTATAACGCAGAAAAAGCTCAAAAATTATCCCAACAATTTGAGTCTGTTCATGATTTTAATTTAAACGTTGTAACTGCAATTGATGCTCAAATTTTCCTAGAATTTTATGATATTCTTTCTAAACAAAATGTGTTTGAAAGTTCTTGTGAGACAAATATTGATGAACTTAAATTGATTTTCAAAAATTTAAAAAATATGAAAGCTCCGGGGGAAGATGGGATTTTCTATATTCTTATTAAAAATTTGCGTGAAAGCACTTTAAATTTTTATAGTTAAAATCTTCAATAAATGTTTTCACTTGGCTTATTTTCCCAATAAATGGAAAAATGCCAATGTAACTCCAAATTTGAAACCTGGAAAAAGTGCTTCAGAGCTTTCAAGTTATCGACCAATTAGTTTGCTTCCATCTTTAAGTAAACTTTTTGAAAGAGTTATTTTGAATAGAATGATGATCCGTATTAATAAGAACTCTATTTTCCCTGATTAAAAATTTGGTTTGGTTTTCGTCATGGACGTTCTACTAAAGGGTGATACGGTCAAAATTTGGTCAAGGGAAAACGCGTGTAAATCGGTGAAATAGTTTATTTAAAAAATCAAATTAAATTTCCGCTTTTCCAAATCCGAATTGCCGGGCCTTACGCTTAACCCCTGCCATCAGATTTTGTACAGTCACCTTGTCCACCTTCTTCGCCGCAGAAAGCCAGTTTGCCTTGAACTGCTGATCGTCCTTAGCAGTTTTTTTGGTCTTCTTTAGGTTGCGCTTGACAATAGCCCAGTATTTCTCAATTGGGCGGAGCTCTGGCGTATTGGGAGGGTTCTTGTCCTTGGGAACCACCTGCACGTTCTTGGCGGCGTACCACTTCATGGCCTTTTTACCGTAATGGCAAGATGCCAAATCCTGCCAAAACAGTACGGAAAAACCGTGTTTCTTCAGGAAAGGCAGCAGACGTTTATTCAAACACTCTTTCACGTAAATTTCTTGGTTGACAGTCCCGGAAGCTATGAAAATGCTGCTTTTCAAGCCACAGGTACAGATGGCTTGCCAAACCAGATATTTCTTCGCGAACTTTGATAGTTTCATGTGCTTGAAAATATCTGCTACCTTTCCCCCTCCTTCTGCCGTATAAAACTCCTGTCCCGGAAGCTGCTTGTAGTCGGCTTTGACGTAGGTTTCGTCGTCCATTACCACGCAGTCAAACTTCATCAGCATCGTCGTGTCGTTTATCATCGCGATTTGGAATCACTACCTTCTTGTAAGTCGATAGTCCGGCTCGTTTTTTTTGGCTCGATGCACGGTTGTAGACGATACACCCAGCTTATTTGCGGCATCTCGGAGAGAGAGGTTAGGGTTTCACTTGAAACTACCGGCAACTCTCTTTGTCGTCTCTTCCGGTTTTCGATTTCCCCCCGATCTAGACTTCCTGGCTGTCGACAAACGTTCTCCTAACACTTTAATTATATTTGTAACGGTTGATTTGGCAACTCTTAGCGATTTTGTCAGCTTTGCGTGCGAGTAGCTTTGATTTTCGCGATGCGCGAACAAAATTTTTTTCTTGGACGGCATTTTGACAACTGGAGAGTGAATTCCAAAATCAAAATAGGAGCAACATTCTACACACACACACACCTTCAAAATGAGGGGTGTTCAGGTTTTATAAATGCAAAATTGAAAGAAATACGTCAAGTTGATATTGACCAAATTTTGACCGTATCACCCTTTACACATCAACTTTTGAGTGTAACTAATGTGATTAATGCTAGCAAATCTGAAGGTTATTCAACTGGTGTTGCTCTTCTAGATATTGAAAAAGCTTTTGACCGTGTTTGGCACAAAGGCTTAGTAGCTAAATTAGCTCGATTTGATTTTCCCGTATATCTCACCAAAATTATTCAAAATTACTTGACTAGCTGAATCTTACAAGTTAGCCTCCAAAATTCATGCTCTAAAAGGACACCCATTAGAGCTGGGGTCCCTCAGGGCAGTATACTTGGGCCAATTTCATACAATATTTTTACTTCTGATCTTCCTGATGTACCAGAAGGAAAAGGTAGAAGATTATTTGCTGATGATACTTTGCTTTCAGTCAAAGGTCGGAATTTACGGGTGGTATGCAGTAGATTGCAACAAAATTTAAATTCCTTTTTGAATTACTTGAAAATGTGGAAAATTTCTCCTAACGCTTCCAAAACTCAACTTATTTTATTTCCCCATAAGCCAAGAGCTGAATTTTTAAAACCTATTGAAAATCATTACATAACTTTTAATGGAGTTTCACTACAATGGTCTGATCACGTGAAGTACTTGGGACTCACACTTGATCGGAATTTTACTTTTAAAAATCACATTGAAGATATTCAATCTAAATGTAATAAATACACCAAATCTCTTTATTGTATCATCAACTGGAAATCCAGACTTTGCCTGAGGAATATGTTGCTCATCTACAAACAGGTGTTCCGACCAGCGATAACGTATGCAGCTCCGATTTGGTCTAGCTGCTGTGCTACGAGGAAGAAAGCCATCCAGAGGATTCAGAACAAGGTTCTGAAAATGATTTTGGTACAGCACCGAAGATCTTCATCGGATTGCGGGCATTGAATCGATCGAAGAGATGGCCATAAATCATCTCTAACTTCAGAGGAAAAGTCGTTGCAGTCTTCGATCGCAGAGATTCGCCCTCTCTACAATTAGTTTAATTTTAGGATAGTTTTTATGTTTAGGTTTATTTTTTTTTTTGACATTACAGGATGTTCTCCTACATTTCAATATTTAATTGTGCTCAACAAATTTTAGTCGAGTAAATACATTTTAGTGACTAGTAATCTATAGGGCTCTGAACATTATTGAGCTGAACTCATAATTTAATGTTACAATGTAATATAAATGTAATGATGAATTGATACAAATGAAGACATATTTAAAGAAAAAGAGATATTGAAAGTGTCCGCCCTACCCAACTTTCCCTTAGGTACACTTTTTCTTGTTTATTTGAAGCATTTGCCTCCAGCATATTCTTTATGAACGTTTCGAATGTTTTGCTTTCTTTTTCAATATTTTCTGAAATTGGAAATGAAGTATCTCACAAATGAAGGCAACCGTTGCCAACGCTAACCCTATGGCTCCCAATATGAACGCCCCTTCGATGTGTTCCACTTTCAGCACAATCTGAGCTTCTCCTTCTCCACCTCCACCTTCATCGTCTAAATCTTCATCTATACGAATCTTATCGCTCTCAACTTGCCACTTGCCCAGCAATCCCGACTCGCTAATACGCCTTATGAGATCGTTAATCTTCGACAGCAGATGAAAATCTTTCTTTACCATCATGGCCACCGAATAGGTCTGGATATTGTCAGTTCTTGCGAAGCAAAACATTTCCGCCTCTCCAATACTTTTACTATTGTGAGAGTGTGCCCTGGAAACGGCCACTGCTATTGTTCGTTCCGAATGCAACCGAGCCACACAATCTTCCATGATCGGACATGTCTGATATACTTTTGTTATGTATCTCGAGGTACTGTCCGGTTTGTCAAAATGCACCAGCGTATTCTCTGCTCCTGCAAACTCAAACCCATTGCTGATGGCATCTTCTACACTGCTTATTTGAACCTCGTACCGCGGGCGGGTCAGTACCGTAATCAAAAAACTGTGATAGGCCACACTCCAGTGCATGCCATAAAACATGTAACAGAGTAGAAAAATTTGAACAGTCAATCTCGTTGGCCACCAATGAGCGTAGATACTCAGAGATAAAGCCAGAGATTGCAGCAACATCCAGGAAAAATTTTGGTGGTCCCGATAATCGCTTCCGATCCGGTTCATCGCGTACAGGATGACGGCCGTCACGATTATGATGACTACCGTCACCAACCATATCCAGATGCTAAAGATGATGAACACATTCATCCACTTGGGTGCCAACCGAGCCGACGGAACACACCAGGTCAGATCGTCCTGATAGTACGGTATCGACGACGACAGAAGCTTACGTCCGATCGGGTTTTCGTACAGACCACCGATCATGACATCGGTGCTTCTGAGGATGGAACAAAAGATAGAAAAAGAAAAAAGGAAAATCGACAATAATATCCAGTAGTTTTTTTTTTGATAGCTGAAACATTGATTTGTTTGAAAAAAAATCTCGATCGAGTATGGAGGAGCGGGCCTTACTAATTCAACATTCTTATCTTGAACCAATTAGTTATAGTCACCATCTAAATTTATTTTCAAACGATGACCTTTATCCAATGTAGTTTCTCATACCTTTGTATCAAGTTGGCATAAAAGCCAGTTGAATTATCAGCCGTTATCTTAGCCGAAGCCTTTCGTGGGTCCATAATCAGATAAACTGGCGTAAGCTGCATGCGCTTGGTGATTGCATCGACCATCAACACTTCCAACCCCTTCTCGATATGAGTTTCGTTACCCACCACAAACGGTTCCCAAATGGCGGTGGTAATCTTGAGCGGACACCAGTTGTAATCTTTCGGAATTTTGGGGAAAAGTTCGGTGAAATAATGTTGCTCCCGGAAGACCCAAACCGATTCCGGTGCGTCATTATCCGTTAGGGTGCTTTCATCCTCTTCGGTATCGATAACGAATTCTATTGAACTGTTTCCGGACATTGTCTCGTTGTCGAAAAGGTCTTCGAAATTGGGAAAGGTCGGCTCCTTATCCCCGTTCAGTGTCTCAATTAAGATTTCTGCAAATTCACATTCATCAATCATGCGAATGGTATTGATGGAATCAGCACATCCCCCGTTCTCGTACGGAAACCAGGTCCACACCTCCAATACGCTGGTGTTGTATCGTTGCACCATAACATTAACACTGAGGACCGCTTGATCGAACAACTTCTGCAGAGCGTTGCGAACTTCGACCTCGAATACGGCAGCTGTCATTTCCGACGTAAAAAGTACGACAACTTGGGCCAACGGATTCCAGGTAGGTAGATGCCTCAACTGATCTATCGGTGCGTCCAGCTCCGAAGAATCACTGACCAGAAGCAGATAGTTCTTGGCCTTTTCCGTGACGTGAGAAGCATTGAAGTGCTTCTTGCGGCCGTCTTTGACCATTACGCCCATTTCGTGGCGAGGATCGTGGTTAAATGACTTTAAGATGTTCAGCTGGAAGCTAGACGTGTCCGGTTTGATGTTGATTATCGCTAGTGATCCCTTCATTTTCCGCTCTGATCTGAAGTACTTCTCACATAAGCGCTTCACACAAGGCACAATTGTTAGAAGATTTTCCTCAGTATCATCTTCTGGTGGAATACCTCCTGTCACAATTTCTATAATGCAGATAATATTCAACAACAGAACGAACTTGACCATGTTGACTTTCTATCAATGCACCTCAAATCTACTTTATATACCTCTTACGAGTAGAACTTAACCACCCATTATCAATTACGGACCCCTTTAATCATCCAATCAAAGATTCAATATTTGATTTGACACTAACCCTTTTGGCAGAGGTGAATAAATCACAGCCACTTTCATTCGTGTTTACTGTGAATAATGCATCTAACTTGGAAATCCGAGAACGCGTCCATTAGCAGGCTCGACTTCTTGACCGTGTACAATAAGCCAAAGTCACGCGACACGGTCAAATATCACGAAAATGATACAGATGTGAGTTTCTGTAAGTGAAGATAATTGCCATAATAATAATTGCCAAATCAAATCACAAGTTATTTAAAAACATTTCCAGAAACTGTTCAATGATGGCAAGGGACTCTGCTGTTTGCTTTTTTTGTTATGCCATGAGAAAAAAAAACCATTGAACCTGAATATAATGCTCGATAAGTGCCATTTGAAGGAATTGTTTGGCAGAATCTGAAGAGGAGTTTAAAAAAATTCAGAATCCTCATTATAATGAATAAAAGCACTTTAAAAACCACCAGCATTTTATTCGGTTCCAATCTTTCATAAAAATAGCAGCCCTCTTCATATTTCTTGATTTTACACATTTTCCTATCTAAGGGCCTCATTATTTCACACATTTCCCCGTTTAAAACGCTTTTTGCATAATGTGTGAATTTGTTTTGTTTTTTTTTTGTTTTGTTTTCTTAGGCTGATGTCATGCTGAAGCAACTAGCAACGCAACGCGTTCACGCGTTCCATTAAGAAAGCGTTGCATCGCCTTGGGATGTCATGCTGGCGCGACATGTCGCTTTGAAATCCCCTACAAATCATCACTTCTTTACATCTGATAATGCTTTGAATCGTCTCCTTTCTTTCGGGAACCGTCAAAAACTTATCAGATCATGCTCGGATTGCAAGAATGCCGAAATTTGAACCAACAAAATTCCTTGTTTTTTTTTTTGCGGGAACCAAGAATTTATGAAAATTTTCTTGTCGATTCAGATATTATTTAGTTTATTATCACATATTTGGACGGATCTTCGAATTATTGTGGTTAAAACCCGAAATCACTGTTTTAAAACGAGAAAAAACCATATTCCCATTGGATTTCCTAAATACTTGTCGCGCTACAAAACACCCTGGCATCAGGTTTGTCGCGCTTTCCAATGCGCTCAGCATGACAGGTCTGCGCTTTTTCCATGGAGATCAAATGAGAGCTGGTGTCGTGTGAACGCGTTGCGTTGCTAGTTGCTTCAGCATGACATCAGCCTTAAGCGATGCTTCACATAAATGTATGTATGTACACGGTAACCAAAGTTACTCTAATCTGTATAAAAACCCATACAGTTTCGAGAAAAGTGTCTCCACTTAGTTTTAACTTCGGGAGCTTTACGCAAAGCGTGAGCAAAAAGCTTTTATACATTTTGAGCTTTCAGCCAGTTAGTCAATTCTGTATAATTTGACATGGGGATGCCCATGCGTTTTCAAAATGTTTATAAAAATAAAAATCAATGAAATTTCTCAAAAAATCACAAAAAATAATTCTAATGCGTAGAAATATAATCTTTATTTCCAATTAAAATACGACCGGCCACCCCGGTGCCGGAATACCATTTCAACAGCTTACATGGCTCAAACCGGAACTTTCAACAACTAAAACTGATAAACGCCCATGTTGCCCAACGTCAATGCCAAAAGGGATCGAAGGATCTGTAAAATGAATTTAATTTTACTCGTTTGAAACAGTACAAATTTTTTCTACAATACAAACTGATTATGTATTGTACTGTACTACCGTCAGAACCAGTTCCTTCTTCCAATTTTTCTTTACAGATCGAACGCGAAGGAGTATCGCGGTCTTGGAAAAAAAAATTAACAGCTTTTTCCGGTAGATACATAACGCCATCTTGATAGTTGGTTCAAGAAAGTTGTTCCGGTGTAACTCTTCTGTGCCTTCTGGGTGACAATCTCAGTTATGAACTAAGACCAAACATCCAATAAGATCATGGTCGGCCCACGGGCAACCAAATTCTTCAACGATAACCAAGGAGCTTACACTTTCTTTATCCCTTTTCATTTTTCAAATTTTCATTCGGGTTCCGGGCACTGGTTGGTAACGTTTATGCTGCAATTCGAAAAAACAAACCTGAATAAATGAAAGCAAAAAAACATCAAGCGTCTTACCTTGTTTTATGCTTCTACTAGCTTTTACCCCGGTTTCAAACAGCTTTTTAATTTCGTTTGGCAGTTCCAGCGGAAACCGCATCCATTTCTAACAGTAGCTCAAATCCTTTCGGAGCTATAAGTGAAATAGTAGCCAATCCCATCGGAAATCATTTTCAAAGATTTTGACGACTATTGGCACATTTAGTTCGCTCTTTGGCCTAAAATCAATATGCGGATGGCACTCGGAAACGCCGGAAAGCTACTTAGCAGACTTTTTTTTCCATCAAAGGGCGTTGATATCTGATGGTTTTCCTAAACAGGAGAAATCGAATAATTAGATACCAGTGGTAGTCAGAATATTGAAAATCTGGGAACTTACCAACATATTAATATCCGGATCAGCTGCTTATCGACGTTTTCCCATCGATCTCAGTAAATTGACCAAAGCGCCCTTCCGAAAGGGATTGATCAACGAGGAGTTTTGAGCTTTCATCGTTACTCCTAGCCCACCTTTGGGCCGCCCTATTTAGAATAAAAAATAGATGGTTGTGGGGCTCTTTCTTCCAGAACCCATCGGATCACGATCGTTGGCATTCACCCTATAATCGAACAATTAGATACAAGAATCGTTAGATGTTGAGAAACGTACCTTTTACGAGCAAAAAATTAAGATTCCAACATAAAAACGCTGTAAAATAAAAACCATCACAACACACGCGGTTTTTTTCTTGTCTTTTTCCCAAAAAAAGCTCACAATTAGCTTTGAACATCCATTTTCAACAGATTCCAACAACAGCAAACTTTTTATACAGAGCTGAATAATCGAATTTTAGTTCGCATAAGTATATTGGCAACCCAAAACTACTCAAAATTGAATTGGGGATATTCAAATTTTGAGCAACAACCGACTAGTTATTTTGAAGGTGTAATCACAACACATTTTATGAATAGCCCATTTTTTCCGTGTATATACCTTCACACATTTAATGTGTTGGTCTACTTATTTCCAAAATGTGTGAAATTTCACACACTAATGTGTGGAATGTTTTGTCAGTGTAGGCAAACAAACAAAACCAAGTTAGTCATTGATCTATTCTTATGAGCGACAGATGTGTCCAAGTGCATCCCTAAATTGAAGCGTTAAAAGCGCAGATTTTCAAGGCTGCTGCTGCTGATTGTTTTGATTTGACCTTCCGGTGGATTAAGACGGATTGGCCTTAGAAACGCAGATTTTTAAGGCTGCTGCTGCTGTTTTTTTTTAGCCTTCCGGTGAAATAAGACGGAATTGGCTATAGAAGCGCAGATATTTATGTCTGCTGCTGCTGATTGTTTTGATTTCGCCTTCCGATTGAATAAGACGGATTGGCTTTAGAAGTGCAGATATTTAAGGCTGCTGCTGCTGATTGTTTAGGTTTGGCCTTCCGATGGAATAAAACAGAATTGGCGTTAGAAGCGCAGATTTTCAAGGCTGCTGCTGCTGATTGTTTAAGTTTGGCCTTCCCATTTCGTTCTCAATTACTGTCTTTAGGCGAGATTTGAATCGGGTGCATACTTCCGAAATTCAAGCCTTTGTCATTGAAGCCAACACCTTCAAAAAATCGACACTTGGATGAGAGAATCCACAGGCCTTTACTTGAACATATATCATCAAGATAAACAGTCATATAAAAAGGCGAGGTGGTTCAAATCCGGACTGCTCGGGGGCCAAAAATCCTTCGGTTAAAATTCTATATTCTCCTCTAGCCAGGTTTGGATCCGTTTCAAGGTATCATGGGCTCCAACTTGTTGGAAAATAACATTCTCGGGTTCACCAAAGTTTGCCGGAACCCACAGAAGCACCCGATTCTTCAGAATGTCCATGTCGACTTCAGTATTAACTTCTACTCCTGCTTTTCTGAAAACAGGAGGCAACTTCAATCCATTCGAAGAAACCGCTCCAACTACCATGACTCTTACGGGATACTTGGTAGTAAACTTGAATTAGCTTCCTTGTTTTCGCCATGAATGATAGAGGTGTGAAATTTTGTCTGTTGACTCTGGGAACACTATGATAGATTTTGCATGAAAAATCTTGGCAGTGCGTGAAAGATAAACCCAGAAAAAAAAATCGACACATTTTGTCAATTCTTTTAAACGCATAAATACGTTACTACAAAGTCCTATAAAAAAGGGTTTGTAACAGTGTTATTTAGCATTATTAAACATAGTTGCGTTGCCCACTTTATTTGTTGATAGCGCTTAACCAATCAAAATTAGGTAAACTGGTTCAGTTTGTTGTTTTCCCACTGACTTAATTGTTACCTTAAGTTGACCACTTTGCCCGCTGCCGGTAAATTGATTGTACATGTTTTCGCTATTAATGGCTTTTTTGGTAGGATCACCAATTTGCACTCCTTTGATTGATATTTCGCTGTAAGTGTTTCCCGTTTAGGTTTTTATTGGGCACTGATGCGAACGAATTAATATATTTTTAATTGAATCACTTATTTATTTACTTACTTAATGATCCCGCGCCGATTCTCCGGTGCATAGGGCCGTGGTAAAAGACCTCCACTATTGACGATCCGGAGCCAGCGTCTTCAATTGAATCACCGTATTCCTAAATATCGATTAAGCCGATAATTTTAACTGTTATGACTATTCTAATGCCGTTTTCGTTTATCTTCACTCGCGCGGGGCAAAACTTTTTCTGAATAAACAAACAGAATCGTTACCCGGGACGATGCAAATATATGGTTGCTATACTCGCCCTTATGCTTACCCCCAACACTGACAACTTTTACGGGGTGCAACCGCCTGCTTGAGGTTCAAATCTCGGGCAAAACTAGTGGACTTCTGAATTAATAACCGAACATAATAACAGC
This sequence comes from Uranotaenia lowii, assembly GCF_029784155.1. Classification (NCBI taxonomy): domain Eukaryota; kingdom Metazoa; phylum Arthropoda; class Insecta; order Diptera; family Culicidae; genus Uranotaenia; species Uranotaenia lowii. The sequence goes on along the minus strand of NC_073691.1, from coordinate 155,009,041 downwards.
AGTTAGGGCAAAACTCGTGGGTAACTAGGTTGCCACTGCCAATAAACGAAAACACTATAACAATGTTCACAGCTACGAGACTATCTTGGCAATATGTATCTGTTGATAATTTTGAAAAAGGTTGACAATCAACCTGTTTTGGAATCGATTGGAGTTGATTACCTGAAGGATTTCTGATCAGGCTAAATATGTCACGTGATGCATTTTTAAAGCTGCTACATTATTTATTTTGGTTTGATAAAACCAGACTCTAAGTTCTAAAAGCAATTGACGTGATGTTCCTATCAATGTTGAAGTTCAATTTCACCAAAGGATCACTACCTATAGTGTGTTCGTCATTGAAATTTTGTGCTTTGTGGGAAAAACTGGTGAAGGATCATGGACGTAGGGGAAAACTGTACAAGACGCACCATCGGGGTAAGATGGTCCATACCATTCTTTCTCAAAAATACATTAACCTATGGCTTTTAATGATGTTTTTCTTCATTTTTACTGTAGCAAATAAGCTTTTTCATCATTCAATAGATAAAAAGTTCACAAAAACGACTTGAGTTCTTAGAAACAGATGAACTAATGAAATCAGTGTAAATTTTGTTATTTTTTTCTTCTTCTTCTTACATCAACATGGCCAAAACATGTAGGCATCCTGGAAAACGGAAGACTTGCGTCTATCATTTTTCTTTTCAGCGTATTATCTGTTACATATTCCTATGCATTGCAGATATTACTACGGCCAGGCCAACCATGTGATGAAAACCGCGAAAGATACAGAATTCAGGGGCGGAATGAAGCGTGGAGATCCCTACCAAACGCTTCATATAATATTTTGAATATGTAAAGACCTAAACATGAATTTATGTCATTTGGGAAAGTATATATGGAACATTGATACATCAAATGCTGTAAAGGAATTAGAAAATTATGATACTTACCAACATTACACTCACCGCAATAATAATTAGAATATAGAATATTACATTTGGGTTTCTGTAGATCAGCTATTCTCACATTATAAAAATAGTAAGTTTCAAGCTTGTAATATCATTAAAGTTCTCCCTTTAAAATAATTCTATTTTTGAACGAAAGATTCAAATTCACTGGTTTTTCAATAATCCTTAAAAAATATGTTGAGCTTAAAAATTCAACAACATTCTCAAAGTTTAATGATCACATAAATTTTTAACGCTAATTGGCGTATAGAATTGAACTACTTTCTATCGGAAACTGCACTTGAAAATGTCGGGTTGGGCGGATGTGTAATATCACATCCTACAGAACATACTTTCACAAAGTTTTAAATATCAACTCACGAAAAATCTAGAGAGGACGTGTACAAGATTGAGTTTCTGTGCAAAAAATTTTCAAATCCGGTAGAATTCGACTCTGCTCAAAGTTTTTTTTTTGTAATTACCTACTTGAGTGACGGGATGAATCATCCAACCGGATGAAAATCCCCGAAAAAAAAGTAATTACCTTCTTACTTTCATGACTCCTCAAATCCATTACTACTTTAATTTATGTTGCTTGATCAACAACATTATAAAGGGAGAAATGTTGTAGAATGAAATAACAAGAAAAAATAAGCTGTCTTAATATATAAGATCATCCTAATACAAAATAGATCGGAACGGGCTCACCGAGGCAGCACAACAGGATAACAGGACTCTTTTGTTGGCCGATCTGGTAGCGCTTAATTTACCGGAAGCGAGTTTCAGTAACGCCATAACCAAATTTGAATAAAAAACAGATACACTTCTTGAGAACTTGTTTTCAAATCTTTTTTTCTTCTTCACATGGTTCAATTTCGTATTTTTCAATTTTTCAAATAACGCTTCCATAGTCAAAAAATCTATCGAGATAATTTTCACGGAGCTGTCACAAACACAACCGATCACTTTTTTTGGCCAACCAACCCCCTGCACGGTAAACAAAGTTACTCTGTTCTGTATAAAAATCCATACAGATTCGAGAAAAGTGTCTCCACTTAGTTTTATGTTTGGGTACTTTACACATAGCGTGAGCAAAAAGCTTTTACACATTCGAAAGCTTTCAGCCAGTTAGTCAATTCTGTATATTTTGACATGGGGATGTCCATGCATTTAGAAAAAAAATCTCTGCAAAAGAAAAGTTACAAAATTTATAAAAAGAAAAAGTCTCATTTCAAAAATTAATTCTTTATTTAGTGCAAATAAATCATTTAAAGCATAGTATATACAATTTGAACGTCTTCCAAATTCAAATGTATCAACCTTTCGTAAGAATTAGTCGGATTCACTATTAAGAGAAGAAAAATTAAATTGAGGAAATTGAGAGCATGCTCATTCTTGCGTTTCATTCAGAAGGTGCCCCGAATGTGACCATTCACCAGCTAATGTTCGAACCAGCTAATGTTCGAACTATACTGGAAGGTTAGGGGACGAGGCCTCAGCATCAGTTTCTGACCGACGTCACCGTAATTTCGGACTATTTCCAGACCCACTGGTAGGGAAAATGTTATCCAGTGCCTTATTTCTCTTCGCTGAACACTCAAGCACACCTAAGTTTTCTAATCGCACGTAGACATAGAACCACTAAAAAGATAAAAAAAACATATAATTTATTTACCAGGAATTAATTTCAAATACATACCAAGCAAAAGTAAGAATCTGGCGTTTCACGGAAGCCCGGGATAGTTACGGGATAATTACTCGTATTTCCTCGGTTATTTTATAGTGCACATCGGAATCGCATTTACTTATCCGGTTGAAGTGGCCAGCCCGGGTAGACGTACAAATTGTGTGTGGCTCGAATTCTGATTACCCAGAGAAGTAACGGAATCCGTCTGGGCCCGCCAGCTGTATGTAGAAAGAATAACAATTTCACTTTAGATTAAGTTCCCGTTGGGGGTTTTCAATATTGTTCAAATTTACCTGCTCTTCCATGGCTGGAGCATTTCCGGGTCAGAGTTTTCTAACCAATCTTCCATTCTTTTTTCCTTTAGTGTTCCTCCGGAAAATGATTTGCGTCGGGATCGAGTCAACATTTAGACAGCGGCTGAGTCCATTTGCGTATTGATATTTATCACACACAGGATTTATCATCCGATTTGCTTCCATCGGATTTCAATGGCCGTCCGGGAAGACCATACCAGTTTAATTTTTGATAATATCATCCTGTTCCGGAAGTTTTTGCTCGCTTCTTACCGTTCTCTAGAAAAAAAACAAATATAACAGTTTGAATCGACAAAAAAAGTTCACTAACCGATTTCCGAACCAAAAATGAACAGAATCAATATGTTCTGCGCACGAAATGAAAAAAATCCATTATTTTTCAACATCCAACAGTCCTTTTTAGTCAAAATTTTTGACTGTTTCTTCGCCACTGCCAAAAAGCTAACACGATTTTTCTTTTTTTTTTCAACCAGACATCCCTTCAAATTAAATTCCAACAACAACAAACTTTTTATACAGAGCTACGTAACTGAATTTTAGTTTTCGTTTGTATATTGGCAAACCAAATCTACCCAAAATTGAATTGGGAATATACAAATTTTGAGCATCAATCGATTAGTCTCAATGAAGGTGTATTCAAAATACATTTAATGAATAACTCAATTTTTCCGTGTGGCAACTTGACGTTTCCCATACAAATCGCGTGTGCCAGTTTTTTCTGGTTCTCTGGTTCTGTCAAATCGAAAATCGAGCTACTCAACATGTCGGAAGGACCCATATTGAAATATGTTTTCTGTTACTGGTTCAATAACTAAAAAAAAGTTTTGAATTTGGAACTTTTTGTTATGTTTTATGTGAATTAAGTGAATCTGTTTTCAAAAGTTCAGTCTAAGAAAACGAGTAGAGCGTTAATTTGTGTGTCCTACATAAGGTATACAATTTCTGGACTGCTTTAAATAAATTACTGATATCCAGTAGTTTTTTGGGACAAGTTTACCTTCCACCGAAACTGTTGAAGACACTCAAGCACAGTAAATGTAAAATACAACATAACCCTATCAATCATTAAGAGATTGCCATAAGTTGCGATGCATATGAACATTTTAAAATAACAAAACAATCACATTATAGCAGAACTTTTGCCATTTTATAGAAAAACTGTTCCTACACAATATATAAATCGGTAGATATTGATCAAGATTAACAATTTTGGTTAAAACTTTTTTTTATTCCTTCGAAAGTTATGAATTTGCCTGATTCGCACTACATTTAATAGTGTGCCCTTTCCGTATGCATGACTCGGAAAGTATGTAAGCAAGCGGCACACATGCGACATCTGCGATTTTGAAACAGACACACGAAACTCGACCGAACTGTCAAGTTGCCAGGGGGTTGTGGCCAACCTGTCTTTTCAGTTCAAAATATTGACTATCATGTAAATTTTGTTATTTTTTTGGGTTTTAATTCAATTTTCTCATACAAACCTAAAAGTTCAAATATACTAATGTAAACATCACATAAAAATTAAAAAGTCATGGATGTGTTTTAAACAGGGAGGTGGCAATCTAGTTCTTCTTTCGAACAAGAATCTTTTTCTTTTTTTCTATCCATCGGGAGAGATGTTTATGGTGTTTTCCTCTCAGAGCAGTACGAAGTCTCAAAAGTCAAAATTTCAACCAATGAGGAATCAGAATGATTGATGTGTTTCGGGTCCTTGACAGCAAAATGTCAGGTTTGTTATGGGCCCACAAAATCGTGGGCCCGTAATTTTAATGGTTGTCAAATTCAATGACAAAGGATAGGGATGCCATCTCCCTGGTTTTAAATCAAAACGTAGCTTTTTAGAACCCAGGGGTTGAGAAACTCAAAAACGACTGCTAATCGACTCAGTCAGGTGGTGTAATTGAAGAACGGAATTAAATTTTTGTGAATTTGATTTTTTTTTATCAAATTTATTATTAGTTTTCTAAGGGTTGACCATTCACCAGTAGTGCCTCGGAAGAATCAGTCGGGAAGGTGTCGGGTTTTCATATGTTCGTTCAAGTAGTGTCCAAGGATATACTGGCAGCTAGCAGGCGCGGGGGGGGTGATCACCCCGATCACCCCCCCCAAGCAGCAAAAAACCGTTACAAAATACTCGCAAACGCTGGAATTTCAATGAAAAGTTCGAACATTTCCTAGTGTGTGTTCTTTGGAATTTTCAAAATTTTCCACTCCGTGGGGGTGATTGTTAAATAATAGAATTTATTAATTTCTTAAATTCTTAAAATTGGAAAAAAAAATCGGTCCGCCAAACTAAAAAAGCTGTAACAATTTTCACCAAATTACTTTTGTTAAGGCACTTACAGTGTTTAATTCGAAATTGGTGATGGTGAGGTGATGAACAAAACCTGATAAAAATTGAGTTCAGGAATATACATACCTCGAAGAACAGATTAAAAAAAGGCTCCAAAAACTTGCCTATGTATTAAGATGAGATAAAACCAGTGATAATAATATCCCGTCATAACTCGCCTATTTTTTCGGGATCAAGGACTTTTCGTTGAAAAATATTATTAGCTATAAGAAATGAATCCTTTATTAATCTTTTTCATTTTCAATTATACATTGTGTTTGAAAATATTGAATGCATGAAGCAAAAATACAATTTTCCACTGATTTACTAAATCATTTGTTTCAAATTTGTAACTATATCTTTCGATTCAGTTCCAATAAATTTTAAAATCTATGAGAGCTTGAAATTTAAGAGAAAACAAATAAAAATGAAGTTCCAAAAGCTGCATACCTAAGAATTTGATTTTAATAATTTTGTTTTAGAATTAAATTTATATTTAGAAATTGAAGAATCGAAACAAGAGTTTATATTAATTAGCTTTTCGAATCACGATTCAGCAATATACTTTAGAAAAATAATAAAACATTCAGTTTGAAATTCATAGCAATTGTTAACACATTCTCAAATAAATTGTTTTTTCACATGTGTTTATTTTTTCATTTGTAATACATTTATATCGGAAGATTCTTTAAAGAGTTGTTAAATTGATAAATTTTAAACTGCGCAATATACAAATGACGGAAATTATCTTTTTGTCAGCAATTGTTCGCAGTGAATATTAAAGATTCGTAGATTGTTTTATAAAAAGATGTATAAGCTGTTTAAAAGGATATCAAAAAGAGCAGTTAAACTTCTTAATTTTAAATTATGAAATTGGAAGGGAAGAGGAGAAGCAGTGTGCATCATGTTCGTGAAATATTGTTTTTTTTAGTAGTATATTCAATCGAATTCATCCATTACTTTGATGATTAATCACTTAGATAAAAAAATTGTTTGAATCATTACAAATTTTATGCTGTACGAAATATTTTTCAAGAACCCAATTCCAGCCTCTATTTTTTATCTGAATGTTCAACTCCACATTCAAAAGGGTTTTTATAAATTCACATGGCCACAGGATTAACACTTTTTCAGATGAAAATAATTTAAATATTAAATAATTTAAAAATCATTCAAGAAAATTCTGCACTGTCTGACAAAACTTTTAAACATTACAATTAAAATTCGAAATAACGGTTCATATCACATTTCTTTCCACAACAACGCATGTAATTTTGACTTCTGTGATTTTTTTTTTATTGAAGTTTTCTGTTTATTTACTATTCCTAATTTTGAAAATAATAGACTTTTAACGAATATTTTAAGAAGTAATGACTACATGGAATTTAAGATTTTTCTCATAGCAGAAACCAAATCGTTTTTCAGACTTCAGCAAAATTTTTAAATTAAATTAAATCTTTGTTTTCTAAAACTTTCTTCAGTAATGTAAGAAATTCTTGTTTTTTTTAAGAATTTTTAAACACTGTAGATTTTTTTTAGATCATTCCTCATCATGAAAGTAGTATTCCTTAATTGAATGTATAATAAACAAGTTCAGAACCAGTTTTTTTCATGTTAACTTGTAAGTACATCAGTTATCAATGATTGATTTCACTCAAAACTGATTCTTATCAAAACTCCATATCACCAAAACGAGAGGTGATAAACAAAATCTAGTTGAAGATTCGAGTTCAGCGCATCAAAATCTACTAAATCAATCATTAAAACAATGACACCAAAATGCTATCTCTTTTTAACGAATAGTCACCGTTGATTATTATTTTTTATGATAGTTTTATGGCATTGCGGTGAACTTTTTACTACGAAAATTCTTGATAGAAGAATTACAGATTGAAATTAAATGACGGATAGACAAAGCAGATGCTTAATAGAAGAAAATTGAAAGATTTTGAAAATGAGCCAAGAGCATATTTTTATGGAAAGCTTCAAAGGTGCGTTCTAGACTTTTTGTCCCGCATCAATTGAATGGCTGAGAGAAGTATTAGCGAAAGGCGCAATTACGTTCACCCATACATCCAACCCGATGGATTGGCAAAGCACGTGCTTCCCAATCGGACAAAAAGTCTCTTCAATTTGTAATTCTTCTATCAAGAATTTTCGTAGAAAAAGTTCACCGCAATGCCATTAAACTATCATAAAAAATAAAAAAAAATGCTATCTCTTGCATTATTTTGGTAAGACGTTTTTATTCGGAAAAATTGACTTACCTTTTTCATCTTCATATTATATTTAAATTTATTAAGAGTTCAACACCGTGTTTTTGTTTGTTAATTTCATTTATCGACCTTATCGATGGAAATTAAAAGAACATAACTAAGAATAATTCAACATTATGAAAATTCTTTTCAAATAGAAAGTTTAAAATGTTTGGATATTGAAAATGAGAGAGTAGGATTTTATAAGAAGCATTTGTTTCACATGCCATCAATTCATTCCTCATGGCTAAACAAATAAACAAATTAATAAATAAATAAATAAATAAATAAAAGGGAACAGTTTCGTGTTTGATCATTCAAGAACTCTTCCATTTCCCAAATTGTACTTTGTCAGTGATGATGGATTGTTGTTGTATTTTAAATACATAAAGTTATAATTACGGACACAATCTAAAATTAACTTTTCTTGCCTTTTTGATCACTGGTAGAATTTGAATATTAATTAAGGATTTTATCTTTCATAACTTAATAACTTATAACTTGATAGAATTAATTATTTTCATTTTTAAATTAATCATCTGCTAATTTCGAATAAATTCTCTGAAGTTCAAAATTGATATATTTTTCTCATCGATAATTCACTTTTCAAATTGTGATTGAATAATATTTCAAATGGATGACTTTACAGAGGAATTTTTCAACCATAACTATAATTGAAATTGAAGAAAAGAAATGTAAATGAATATGGTTGATAATTTACATTATTATCAATGATTCTGACCTGATCGGATTTTTTTGTAAGAATTCTAGTTTAATTTGTTATCCAATTTGGTGCTATATCTGATCAATTCTTCTTCTGTGCTCGGATTGTTATGTCAGAAGCTTCAAATTCTGGCTTTATTGCAATTTTTAATTCGCATTCCGTTTCTGATGTTTTGAGTATACTTGCTTGATTTTTTTTTGTTCAGAATAAGAATCAACATTTCGAATGATTTGTTAATGACTAACCGGAAATAAAATTGATTTAAAATTTTGATTCTGATTTATTTTGATCCGATTCTGATTAATTTTAACTAATTTTTAATTCTCACCCATGGCCATGGACATGTCCATCGGACGGGTCTGGTGTGCAGCAAATATTAAAGTCTCATTTGAAACTGCACACAACCTCCTCCCCCTCCCCCTTTCCACGCACTCGCACTCGTCAAATGTATGTTTTTTTTCGCAATATATTTACGTTTTTGACTAATTTTTGAAAATTTGGAAAATCACCCCCCCCAAGAGCCAGCTCTAGGACCGCCCCTGGCAGCTAGGCAAGATCGAAGATCCATTCAGCAGGTAACCTCAAAAATTTATTCCTTCTTATGTGATATGTGTAAACATCTTTAAGAGAATTACGTGTTAAATAGAAATTTTAAAAAATGGAAACGATGGTAACAAAAGCGTATTGGACACTTGGCCACCTTAAGAAAGACACGTATTAATCAAGGTTACCGAAAAAAAAATTCTGTGTTTGTGAGAAAAAAAAAATCTGAATTTCTGTGATTTTACCCAAAAACTGATGGTTTTCTGTGAAGCTGTTTCCATTAATTTCATTGAAAATTCATGATGAATTGGGTCTTTTTAACATTTTGAACATTCCTTCACTTAATCTGTATTGTATGGTATAGTAACGCAATTACAATACCATACTTATGGTAATGCTCTTCATTTGAGTGCATTAGAAAAAAAAGGATGCGAAAAAAACTTACTAATGGATGTTTAAAAAAAGCGGATTGCAACATAAACATCTAAAAATCGATAACCAAACCGGACTTACTGAAAATTTCACTGAATCAAATATTCAAAACAGTAAAGTGCGTTGGTACACAACAATTTTATAGCTCGATTGAATATTTAACGAGCACCCGTTACGTCACATGATAGGTATAAATATGAGAAGGCGACGTTCGTCACAATGCAAATTCAAAATGTTAAAGTTTCTTCTCGTAGTGGCTTTTTGTTGGGCATTATGCGACGGACGGGGACGAATTGTCGCCGAAGATGACAGCTTAGAGCCGATCCTGGCAACAGTCCCCTGCATCAAACAGCTCAGCGCAAAGTACTTCAAATCCGAGCGGGAAATGAAGGGTTCGCTGGCGATGGTGATGATCAAGCCCAACACTTCCTACTTTCAGCTGGCGATGTTGCGATTGCTGAACCATGATCCCAACCACGAGGTCAGTATGATGGTCAAGACCTGGTTGAAGTTTCATACCAACAAAATCTGGCACGTGACCCACAAAGTTAAGAACTATTTCTTGTTCGTGAGTAACAGCTCTGATGTGGATGCTTTGGGAGATATGCTGAGACATCTGCCAACTTGGAATCCTAATACCCAAGTGGTGTTGGTGATAACCGATCAGATTCTACCGCAAGACCTGGAGTTCGAGGTGTGGAGTACGTTGAAGAAATTGATGGATAGGGAATTACTGAATGTCAATGTTTTGGTACAACGCTACAACACAAGAGTGTTGGAATCGTGGACGTGGTTTCCGTTTGAAAACGACGGATGCGGTGACGAGATTGTAACCCTTCGAATGATCGATTCGTGTGAGTACGTCGAGGTTCCAGTTGAGAAGAATTCTGAAACAAAGAAAGAGGATTTGTGGAAAGGCTCTGATTTGCTGTATTTCAATCAAACATTGATGGACAATAGTTCTATTGAACCTGAGCTGCAAGAACTTGAAGATGCGGAAGATATACCTCAATACACAACCTGGATATTTCGGGAGCAGAATTTTTTCCCGGAACTGTTTCCCAAGATCCCCAAGGAGTTTAACTACTGTCCGTTGAAAATAACCACCACCATCTGGGAACCATACGTCGTCGGCAATGCAACTCATGTCGACAAAGGTCTGGAGGTGCTACTCATCAAAGCTGTGACCACCCGAATGAAGTTAACACCCGTGTATACCGTTATTGAAGCGGAGCGCGCTACGGCTGAAATTGTGGCCGATAATACGACGGGTTTCTATGCGGATTTGATTCAGAGGTAAGCATTACTTTATGGGATGAAAGTAAGAACCTTAGGATTATCATTCATACTTCTAGGAAGACTGACATCATGATCGGGGGACTGTTCGAGAATCCCGTGAGTCGGAAGGTGGTTTCCTCCTCGATTCCCTACTACCAAGACGATCTAACCTGGTGCGTTCCGCCGGCCCAAATTGCCCCGAAATGGCTCAACGTGTTCATTATATTCAATATCTGGATCTGGCTTGTTTCGATCGGTATTGTCATGTTTTCAGCCCTGCTAATCTATTGGTTGAATTTCTTCGAGGATCTCCCATACCAAAACTACACCTGGACCGTTGTTCAATCGTTGGCTATTTCGCTGAGCGTCTACGCCCATTACTGGCCTCAAAAAGTGTCTACCCAAACATTTCTTCTGATCTACATGTTCTATGGGTTGCACTTTGGAGTTTTCTATCACAGCTTTCTGCTATCGGTAATGACCAGACCGAGATTCGAGCGGCAGATCAGCACGGCTGAGGCTGCATTAGAGAGTGGATTTGATTTTGCGGGTGCCGAGAATACGCTGGTCTACTTCGACAAACCGGGAGTGTCCCGAAAGATTGCTCCCATCTATCAAATTTGCAAGAACATGGACGACTGTTTGGATCGGCTGCACTCGGAGAGAACTCTAGCGGTGGCAATATCTAGGGCCCATTCCAGCAACAGCAAAAGCATCGGAGAAGGTGACATGTTTTGCTTCAGCCGATCGGATAACATCCAAACCTACACCGTAGCGATGATGGGAAAGCGCTTTTTCTATCTTATACCGATTATCAACGATCATATCAGACGGATTATCGAGTCAGGATTGTTTGGCAAATGGCTTGTTGAGTGTATGAAGATCAGAGTTGACGACGATAGCGAGGGTGGTGGGGAGGGGGAGGTTCAAATTGTTCTCACTGTTGAACACGTGATGGGTGGATTTATCCTAGTGATAATAGGACTAGCCGTAGGGTTCGTGGCTTTTGTCGGAGAAATTGTTTATTTCAGAGTCCAGCAAACTTTGAACTGGAAGGAAAACATGTTTACAAGAGTTATCTGTTGAAGTGATTTACAGTTGTTATTCACCTTCTGCACCTATGCTTATAGAATGCAACTGCATCTAACCAGCTATATGCGTCTACACCAAAACTGTCATTCAGTGTACAGTATACCATAAAAATACGTAGAAACCAAATCTAAAGCTTAGTTCTTTTAGAAATGGGACACTTTCTTTTGTTAATAGCTCGTTTACTAGTAATCGGACATTCAAAATTTTGACAGCATTTTGTTGCCTGTAAAAAGTACTATCCGACCTATTTTTTTTTCAAAATTTAAAATTTGCGCGTTTTTGAGATATTTACGATGCAAGAGAAAAAGGAAAAAATAATTTTGCACACTTTCATTCAAAATCCATCATTATCAAATTAATAGCCTACAAAACCGTTGATTATTCAAAGAACTACTGTGTGTGAGTGGTGGAAAAGTATGGAAATACTGTCAAAAATGTCCACAAAGTTCAAATCAACCATTGGAGTGAAGCACATGATCGGCGACTTCGGCTAAGGGTCATCAGGGAAGTCAAGTCTCATACCAGCATTTTTTATTTTCAATAAGCGAAAAACTAAGGGTAGATCGCTGAAATTTCCAAAAAAAAATTCTCCGATAAGCTAAAAGTGTTGCCTCTTAATGAGTCATTCAAACCTAACCTCAAACAAATTTTTTTTTGCCAGATCCACAGCTCGTAAGCTGTATATCTGGTTCCGAGGCTATGGGACAGATGATTTCTGATGAACGACAAAACTTTTGAAATACCCTATTTTAAATAAATTCCAGCGTTTGAATCCTATACAACTTCTGCTCGTGGCAAAGTTCCCGAGTATATTAAAGTATGTATTTGCTTATTATTTTGTATGAAATATAATGATTTGCCAAAATTCTGCTCCAGTTTAAAAAAACAACAATTTTCAAAACGAAAACTATGGTTTCCACTCATTTCAAAAGCCTAAAAAGAGTTATCTTTTATGTACCCTTCGCAACCTACTATCAATACTAACCGATTATACTTTAAGTTCAATCTCCTCATGGTTTAACTTCGTTATTGCCAGATTTAGCCAGCAGAAATTCCATTTAAAACGCTCAAAAAGTGGCTCAAAAATAATCTAATTTGTCAATTTTTAAACAGCTGTATCCACTAAAGTGGCCTCAGTTTCTTTTAAAAGGGAAGTTTTGGTCCGAAAAGTAGCAGAAATTGAAGGAGGGGGATGTAGCCACCAAAAATACAGATTAGACGAAGTATTAGTTTGAAAAACTGATCATTATCATGACTGAAAAAAGTGTGCGCTGCCCGAAGGGAGGTACCAAGAATATAGTAGAATTTATTCTTACAAAAAACCAAAAATATTTTTTTTTGAATTTTTCAAGAATCATCATAAGATTACTTTCATTTCCTTCATAGAAAGAATTTAGATCAAACGAAAGGTTTTTGAGATACACGCATTCGTAACTGTCCCATTTCTAAAAGAACTAAGCTTTACTTAACACCAGTTTACACAAAACATGACAATTATAATTGAATCATGGTCACACAGTGCACATCAGTTCTACGGATTTGTCGATGTAAAGGACTGCTTTTTGAGGAAATACACTATGATCGCATCCTTTGCGCGATACACGTAGAAACTGCTCTTCAAATCTGTATTTGGAGAAATTAATTGGTGATGATGATACGAAAAAAAAACTGACAAAAAAAGCCAAATAATGGTTATTGGTCTGGTTTTTATGGAATTGAGTGTTTTATTTGACTGAATCAAAGAAAACAAAATATTCCCTTTAATTCAACCACGGTATACTGTGGTTGAATTGAAGGGAATCTTTCGATTGCTTAATTTCAGTAGAATTATTCAACTTAGTAGGCTAACAACACATACAGTTGCGTTCAAAAAAGAGTTAAACGCGTGAAGCTGCACACCCACTTCCAACTTTGACAAGCTGCCATTTCTCTCTAGGTTAATATTTTTCATGAAATTTTCACACAATCTAGTTCAACTATCCAACTAACGCTCAACAAAATTTGAAGTCTTCACAATGACTGAAAACAAAGATACAGCTATTCCCGTAAAAAAGAAAAATTTGGAATTGCTTCACTAAATTTACTGTATCTTTGACAATTTTCATTGAAAAATCTCGAAATTCGATCCAAAGATGTAAAAATGTTTGATCTAGTACCAGGCCAAGTTTCGTCGAAATCGATGAACGTGATCAAAAATGGTTCCGGGTAGAAAATGAGGTGCATTATCGCCCAACAGACGATTTCATTCTTTATTGGACGGATGTTTGTATAGAAAACGTCGTTATCAATGTATTCTTGGTTTTTTTCTTTCACAAAATCAAAACTGATAGGAACTTCATTCCTGCTTTGTTTAGAAAAAAAAATAGAAACTTTTGGCTACCCCTTGAAAACGTATAATTGACCCGTTATTGAGAACCTCCACGATCTGTCAGATAACGGGTCAATATTACCCTATATTTCGAAAAGCTCGAGTCCTCTTAAAAGGGGTAGTTTCAGATGTTGTTACATTCATAACGTTATGCTATTTGTCCAGTGAATTGCCAGCGATGAAAACAAATTGTAAGTATTTGATTGAATATTCATATTTTTGCTTTTCCGAAATTATAATGCATTCATCTTATTATTTCAAAGCTGCACAGTTCTGGTAAATACCGCTAAAGATACCAGAACAACGGTAGGAGCGTGGAGTTCCGTGCCAAACGCTTCATATAGGATTTTTGTTAAAATAATACAATGTAAAATCTAAAACTGTAGAAAGTTTGGATCTTGCCAAAAAAAATTGTCATCGAGGGGATACGTTTTTCACTGAATCGGATCCGATCGTCTTTAGTTGGCAGGAGCAGGCCTGATGATGTTTTGATACTGAGACTTATTACAATCGAAACTTCTGTTGCCGTTTTACCGCTTCTCAAGTCATTCCGGTGTATGAAATATACACGGGATTTTCCTAATAAATACGATACAGCGCACTTTTTTCACACACTTATAGTCAGCCGGATTCTACGTTCGATTAATTGTATTTATACTATTTCTTTCATTTGGAAAAACACTTATTATACGGAGCGAAAATATTGACGCTTTGTCAGGCAACGCCTACTTCCCAACCGCTCACCCTTTCTCAAATTAGTTTATCCAATAGATTGAAATTGCACCATTTTGCTCGCACAATCAATCGCGTCTCATTTGGTGAAACGCGATTTTATCTAATTTTAGGTATAGTGTTAGCTTTAATCAGCATTGGAATTTTGCAACCTCTTCTTTGGGTGTAGAGATACTGAAAAACCAAGAAATTGATACATATAAGTATGTAGGTACAAAGTTGTTATCATTCTCACAACGCACTTCCAGAGATAAATTATATTCTTAATAAAAGTTCATGAACAACGTGTGTACAGCCTTATCCATTCTATCAAATTTAAGCGACAGCAGAAAGTTAGAAGAAAACCTGTTATTTTACAATCTATTTTTCAATTTCTTCATATTTGCTCGAATTCCAGTTGTTATCAATAAACATCCACTGAAGTCTTTTGAGAAATTGACAACCGACAGAAAAAATGCAAAACCGATTCCACGACCCAAAGCCTTGATCATGTGATGAATTGTCATTCGTTAAATTAATTGACTCCAGTTTAAGGAAATTGGATACCTGCCGTTCCAAAGAAAACCCCGCAGGAACGTAATGAAGCTTCAAGGACGACCTGTTTCCAGCTACGACGCAAAGAGGAATCAGGTGGCATTGAATGGATGAAGTTGGTGAAAATTGACATTTACACCATTTTTATTTTGCAGACACTACTAGTGCTGCAAAAACAAGAATGCTTCATACAAAGATGGTTCTCGTATAAAAAACTATTTTCGGAACCAGTGAGTAGCAGAAAAAAATGAGCCCGCCCCACCTTGTGCGAATACATTGATTGAGATATAGGTACAGCAACTTCGATGCAACGAGTGCTCATGTATCTGAAACTGGCAATTTGAGAAAATCGAATCTGATTCGAACAAAACTGGTTCACTTGATGGCGAACCGAATTCGGTTGTTTTGTTTTTATTGTAGCGAAATGTTGATCAAAGTTTTTTTTTGTTGCCATTCGACGACGACGCTTCGCTCCAGTCAGAGGAAAAAAAAGGCTCATACCTAACCTTTGGTATCAGTTTGCAAATCTGGGTGGCGAATAAGACATGCGATGCCGCCTGTTGGTGCCTCAAGACAAGACTTCTTGCATATGGCAGCGCAGGACATAGTGAAGCTGGACTAACTACGAGAACGAAATCCTACTTGCGGTACGTTAGTTTCAAATTACTTGGCATACACGTCCAGCAAAGGGAATATCTAATTGCATAACTTTTCTTTGGTCGTGTTTACAGTACTGATCGAAATTTTGAAACCTTGTGAACCAACTTACGTAGGGAATTTTCATTTGTGAATGATGGGGTCACACAAAGAATTAACAGCAGCCCGCTGCATGGCATATGGATCTCATATTAGACTGAGTTTTTGTGCGAAAAATCTTGGATGAGTTTTCAACCAAAACGAAGTTTTTAAGATCTCAGGGTTTGAGAAATTCGAAAATGATCCAAGTTGACTTTTTCTACTTCCATATGTTTTTTCGATACACTCAAATAATAAACCTTCGAATTATATGCCATGTATTCCATAATCAGAGGAAAATTTCTACGATGAAAATCACCAAATAGGTCAATATTTGAACTTCTCGCCGTTTACGATGTAAATTTGAACTATTTATATTACAAGAATGGGTAAAAAAATATGGTCTAAATATTTGCTTAAAAAACAATGCAAATTCACATGAGTGTTTTTTTTGCTGACTACCTTTAGAGTCACTAAGAATCAGTGTAAAATATAAGATGATTTGGCTGGTTTCTATATTCATGCAACAAGTTTTAAAATCAGTTTACTGGGATTTTTTTATTTTTAAACTACGGTATAAGCTTTCAAAGTAACAGTCAAAAATGCTAAATGCAAAGTTATATTTTTCTGAACTTTCAGAACATCTTTATTTATATTTGAATGAAATACCGTTTTCCAATACTTTTTTTTTAACTTTAATTCAGTTTATTTAGATCGAAGAAGTTTAAAAAACACTGTTGACGATCCCCACCACCTCCGGTGATACAAAAAAAGGAATGTATATTTAGGTACATTTTCCAAAGCAATATAGACCAAGAAAAACATTAAATTCTTTGAACATGGTTATTCTTCGGAAGAAGCATTTCGGGTCACATGGGGCCTGCGGGCTATGGTTTGGCCACCCAAAATTTAAACATCAAATTCTGAATCCAAAATAATAACGGAAAATAAGTTTTTGCTAGTAATCGTTTGAAATACATTCATGAAATGTTTAGGCAGAAGTTCCATAAACGAAGAATCGCGTTGTTAATATGAAGAAGCTTTTATGCGATTCATTCATCATGCGGTTAATAAACTTCCAAATTAGCAGTAAAAGAAGGCATACATGATCAAACATATTTTCAACGGATTTTTAAGTATATCATCGAAAATTTTTTGGTGGTAAAAGTTAGGTTCATAGTTTTATTGATTTGATCACACAAATTGAAGTGCCAAATCCAAAACGGTGAAATTTTATCGAATGCTAGGTCTTTTTTTTACAACAGCAAGCCAACAGTTCAAATCAAGGTTGGCCATGAGAAAAAATAGTGATCGGTCGTGTTTATGAAAGCTCCGCGAATATTGTTTGGTTAGATTTTTTTTAGTTTGAAAGTGTAATTTTTCATTTGAAAAAAAAAAAAATGCTAAATCGGACCATGTGAACGAGGGCAGGAAGATTTGAAAATAAGTTCTCAAAAAGACTATCTGTTTTAATTTTCCATGGCGTTACTACATTTCGAGAAACTCGAAATAAACTCCAACTCCAATAAACGAAGCGCCACCAAATTGGCCAACAAAAGAGCCTCAAGAATTGAACGGGACTGGAATCGATGAATTTTTGCTTGAAATGGATTCCGTTATCCTGTTCTGATCTATTTATATTTATATTTAAAAAAAAACTTAAATTATAATTCATGCTAGATACTCATAATTGGAAATATGAATGCGAGAAAACACTTTTGTTTTTTCGATTATGTTAGATCACAGATCACTGTAGTTGGATATCGAATTTCCATCATGATATTTCTTCCATAAAAGAAATTACTTTTCAATATTTTTTTCTTTTTTAATGAACTTGTTTCTGTTTTTTAATAAGTACATGCTAAAGGATATCACGATAAACAGAATAATGCATTGAGAAAAGTTAAAGATGCAGTTATCAACACAATCTCCCGAAATTTAGTCAAGGTTTCTAATACACAGAAATTTTTTTTGACTATTACGTGTAACTGAAACTGCAACCTTTAAAATAAATCAACCTGTAACTAACAAAACCTGTAATTTTAAACTGTTTTCCTTGAAAGTTAACGAAGATTCATTTATTATTACAGCAAAAAAGTTGTACAATAAAAAATATTTTTTTTTGTAGAGAAATGAATCCCACTGTGTTAGATGAAATTTCAGGGACTAGATAAGAGAAAATCGATGTTGAAAAACATGCGAAAAAAACTCGCCTTGTCTCCCGGTAGGACTTGATCCCACATCTTGCGCCTCTCCGGGGCCCATGTATTAACATTCTACTACAGGAGATCAACCTGGCGTATGAATATTATACTGGTTGAGTGTCGATGTCTATCGGAATGAAGGGAATAGTTCTCCCATGTGATCATAATCAGTTTTTCTTGGTCTATTTCTATTCCCATCATTTCATCTTACGGTAGTTGGAATCAAGTTTGGACATTTTTAAGCACGGCAAGATTTGCATTGCCTTCTCATATTCTGCACGGGTTGTCAGTTATGATGAGAAATGATGCCAAACACCGAAATTGGCTGGATATTCAAATACGGCAAACGCATCATTTCTCATCCTAACTGACAACCCGTGCAGGATATGAGAAGGCAATGCAAATCTTGCCGTGCTTAAAAATGTCCAAACTTGATTCCAACTACCGTAAGATGAAATGATGGGAATAGAAATAGACCAAGAAAAACTGATTATGATCACATGGGAGAACTATTCCCTTCATTCCGATAGACATCGACACTCAACCAGTATAATATTCATACGCCAGGTTGGTCTCCTGTAGTAGAATGTTAATACAGTCCCTGAAATTTCATCTAACACAGTGGGATTCATTTCTCTACAAAAAAAGTTTCGCTGACTGAATGTTTAAGTCAAGACCCATCTCTGGGTCACAGTTTAAAAAAAAATAAAATAAATGAATAAATAAAATAAATGTCACGTAATCATGTTGTCGACCTGTAAAATTACGGTATATGTTCTGCTCCTTTTTGTTACAGAACATTTGCGTAATTTTACAGGAAATAATTTTTGCTGTGTAGATGCAAAGCATCATTGAAAGGATTATGACACCCTTATATGTGTTGTGAGCCTACTTGGTTGAATAATTCTTCTGAATCGAGCAATCGCTAATCGAGCTTTGATTCAGATTATGACACCATTCAATTGAAAAACCGTTATTTCTATCATTCTACTATATCAAAAGATTTTGTAACTCATTTCTTTGCAGGAAATAAATAATTTAAATTTAAAACGGGGCTTCAAAATTAAAATGAGTTTGTTGCTAGAAGAAGTGAACCAATTTCAGAATGTTTCTGGACAACAACACAACTGATTCCGACCCCGAAATTTGTGAGCTCTTCGCCGGGAAATTCTCAAGCGTCTTTACAACTGAGGGCATTTGTTTAGAGCAACTAGCCAGGGCTGTCTGTCCGGAATATTTTAACTCTAGGTTCATCTTTGAATGGATTCCTAATGAAGATGGAGTCATCTTGAAAGCGACAGAAAAGTTGAAAAATTCTACCTCTACGGGCCTGGACGGTATATCAGCAACTTTTTTGAAGCGTTTTATGCCACTTTTGCTGACTCCCATCAAATATATTTTTCAATCATCGCTAGGCAACTGTTTTTTTTGTTTTTTTTTGTATTTCTGGGATTTTAACACTCTCCTGTAATTCAACCCCTCATCGCTGGACAACGCAATTTTTCCCTCTCTGTGGAAGGAAGCTAATATGTTTCCTGTCCACAAAAAAGGGGACAAGAGAGATGTTAGCAACTACCGCGTGGGATATCAGCTCTATGCGCGATATCCAAACTCTTTGAACTGGTCGTTATGGATCCTGTTTTCTCGTTTTGCAAGCCTCACATTTCCAACGACCAGCATGGATTCATGCCTAAACGATCCACTACTACCAACTTACTGAGCTTCACATTTTTCGTTCAAGACTGCTTTGCCAGGAAGACCCAAACTGACGCCATTTACTCTGATCTCTCTGCTGCGTTCGACAAGGTGAACCAAGATATTGCTATCGCAAAGCTCGGACACTTAGGTATCTGTGGATTTCTGGTGTGAAATTATCTGTTCGAACTAGTGAATCCTTTTCCAGCCAATTCTTTGTCCCCTCAGTGGTGCCCCAAGGAAGCCATTAAGGACCGATAATTTTCATAATCTACTTCAATGACGCACTCTCGCTTCTTGACGGCACAAAACTCGCTTATGCTGATGACCTGAAACTTTTTCACGTCATAAACAACCAACTTTTTTACAGCAGCAATTTTCCGTATTTGCTCAATCACTCGAGTGGAACACATCAACGATCAAGGAGTTATCCTCGATCAACGGCTGGAGTACAAGACTCACACGAACTATGTTGTTGACAAAGCTTCTGGAAATCTTGAATTCCTGTTTCGCGTGGCCAAAGACTTCAAAGACGTGTACTGCCTTAAAAGTCTGTATTGCTGCATAGTTCGTTCAATTCTCGAGTACGCATCAGCTGTCTGGTGCCCCTTCTATCAAAACGGAGCTGAACGACTCGAGGCTATCCAGCGTCGCTTCCTGCGGTATGCCCTACTTCACTTGAATCGGCACGAACCGTTTCGTTTGTCAAGCTACGAAAATCGTTGCCGCCTCATAGACTTTGATACGCTTCAAGTTCGTAGGAACGCTACTCGAGCTCTGGTTGTGCCTGACCTGCTGACATGGAGAATAGACTCTCTCACACTGCTGAAGGATGTCCCTCTTAGTGTAAGACCCCGAGGATTAAGAAACCAGCTTTACGTTCCCATTCGTCTGAACAACTATGGGGCCAACAGCGCTTTTGTCGGAATCGTATACCTTTTATCTTTTTTTTTCTGAGTATTTTGACTTTGACGTTTCGAGAAATGTGTTCCGAAGGAAAATATTAGACGTGCCCAGAACTGTGTCGAGCGGATTTTGATTATTGAAAGTTATTAAGGATTAAGTTATCATTTGGATCAATATGTGATCCGTTGATTTTTATACAAATAAACAAATAATCAATTTCAGAAGAAAAAAGAGAGTCCTAATGTATGTATCTGTTTTGGCACCGGAACACTTTTCGGACACGATTAAGAACTTACTTCGGCGTAACTTTTGTCCAACTTAAAAAAACGGAAAAACTTTTATATTTCGATTTGATTTGGGGGTTTTATTTTTACGATGTGAAGTACACGGCAAATTGGTTTGGACTGTCCCTACACTTGTGTTTTACAAAAAGTGGCGCACAAGAGAATATAATATCCCGAGCAGACTTTTATGGCAAAATTATAGCAAATTTTGCTATCACGCCCTGAGCGTTAAATTTGCTCTCATTTTGCTTGACATAAGGTGGTACACAGCAAAAATGAGAGCTCAAATTTCCATACTTAGTTAGCAAAGTGATACCAAATTTTGCTAAAACTGAGACCCAAACTACACCTCGTTTTTTGAGAGCTTGGAGAGCACAACGATGCCAATGTATGGTATCATATATTTTCTAATAATAGCAAATTTGACATCATTATGCTTTCAAATCATTCGAAAAATTAGGTTTAGTTAGGGTCCCTGTTTCAACAAAATTTGACCTCACATTGCAAGAAAAATATTTCTTTCATTTTTGCTATGTACCATCTGATGTCAAGCAAAAACAGAATAAATTTCACTCTCAAGGCGTGATAGCAAATTTTTCCGTAAAGAATGCATAATTTTAAGCCTTTTAATTTATAAAAGCTCAAACAGTTTTGCAATTCAATTCTGATCGCGATCCATATTATGAATATCGTCTTCAATATTTATTACATACATTAAGGCGTTTTTCACTATATACTGTAAAATACCTACCACGTTAAACTTTGGGTTATCAAAATCGCCTTCCCTTATGTAATCGTAAGTAGTGGCGATATTCATAACACATGGCCATGTTCATATTATATAAAAACTTGCGCCTTTGATTATACCTCGAAAGATTGTAGGTGAAAAAACACTTTTTCTTGATTCGTGTGTTACCTAACAAATGCTTTAAAAATTTGTTTTAATGTAGGTTACACTATAAGTCACAAAATTGACCGTATCCAGGCACACTCACAAAGATCTTCAAACCTTGCACTTCCAAAACTTTTTCCTGCAATATTTTTTTTCAAACGTTCTATCATAATCAAAGCAACTATTTCACTATTAAATTATTGCATCGAAGATTTATGGCAATGCAATGTTTGGAGACCTTGTGTGCGCCTGGGTACGTTCTATTTTGTGACTAACTGTTTTCACCGAGTACCAACTTTAAAACTAATTTTATACGCATTTGTTTGGTAGCACGGAAATCAAGAAAGGGCATTTTCATGTACATCTTACGTTGTATAAACAAAGGCGCAGGTTTTCATGTAATATGAACATGACCAAGTATTACAAAACATCGCCACCGTTTATGGTTACATAAGTGAAGATTTTCAATTTCTTAAAGTTCTGTGACAAATTGTATGTACATATGTATTAGATAAAATTGCAAATGCTTAAATATAAAGCTATGGTTTGTACCAACAATTTATTATTTAAGAACTGTTGAAAATTCAAAATTCTTCTAGAACAGCTTTGTTGATATTTTAACCAGCTTTCGAAGGTGTTCTACATTTATAACCAGGACAAAAAATGGCGGAATGATGAATGGATTTCCAGCCTGCTAAATATGATTATAAAAATAAGACTTACCGCAAATCCATAGTGATTTTCCCTTAAGTTGTTTGATTATTTCCGATTGTAAGGATCATTTTGGCTCCATCCTGCTAGTTGGTGATAAATAACTACCGATACTTTTTATCACCTCTGCTTATAAATGGTAGTTCGCGGAATCCTGTACGTTTTTCGTAAACGGCCGTCAAGTCGTCAACACTGTGTTCGATGATTCCTGCTGGTGTTGTCCATGTTAATCTTCCCAGCTGGGATTCTTCCATCAGCCATTCAGCCGGAAGAAGTAAGATAGATGCTGCAGGATGGCATCGTAGACGACCTTCAAGGTGCAGGATCGTGGGCGCTTCTGTTTGTTTGGCCATTCCGTTAAGGATGAATGGGTTGTTCGTTCATGAAAACGACGTGCTTGACTAAGAACTCCTTCTGCAGCTCACGCACGGCTTTGTAATTTCCGGAAGTCGTTCGGCATTTAAATGTTAAGGAAATTACATCACTGACACCGATAGGGTGGGCTGTGGTATCAAGTGCGAGACCTTTTCCATTTCCAGGTTGGGCTGGCCGATCTGTCCCTCGAACGTAATAGAGTCGAATCCACCCGATGGGCAATTATATTCCCTTATCCGGGATGCCCAAAAAAAAACCGCCAGCTGCTCAGCACCTGATAAAAAAAACACTCACTTATTTTCATTGCATCGCTTTCAAACCAACTCAGCACCTTCCCGTACTTACCGTCATTTAGTTCCTATCGGTTGAAACGAATTTTTCCGTAACTGAATCCAGCCTGGGCAATTAGAAAAAATGTTTGTTTACATTCTTCTTCTACACGCTCACGATTTGATACTCAAAATTGGGGATCAAAACCCGAGTTTTACACTAAAAAAATTTCTTATGAAAAAAACAGGATTCGACCTATTTTGATCATTTTGTACTTAATTTAATGTATGAAATCAAGAGCTTGAATTGTAAATTACTGTGTAAAATTGTATTGTGTTTTTTCAGAAGTGTTTAGTTTAAAAACGACAGCGTTAATTTGTATTTTGAATCATTTTGTAAGTCCACATGTAAAGCGGCCCATCGACTACACCACATTTGGGCAAATGCGATGAAATTCTGGCGCTATGAATACGATTTGCATAATGGATATGGCACTGCTTGAATGAGCGCGCAAACGGTTTGAGTGAAATCGGTCGGGATCGAATTTTTTGTGCAAGCAACCCTCTATGGCATGGTGTATGGTGCTGCTAGTACAACATTCAGGCCATTTACTTAACCCCAGCCGGTGTGGAGAGGGTTTTGGTTGTTGTTGCTGTTTTCGCCAGCAATCGTTTGTGTTCGCGCGAAATATGTTTGTATCGTGTAACAAACAATCGTCTTGGAATCATCGAATTAGCATAAGCCATTTGTGTAGTCTATGGCCCGCTACATTTTTTGTTGCCGAATTCGAATGTTGCCAAAATCAATCGGTTTTTTTTCTCAACTTTTTTTTTACTTAGATATTACTACATAAAATTATTGTTATGATCATAAACGTTATTTTCAGTCAATTTCCAACCATTTTCAATATTTTTTTTTTATAATTTAGTATCATGTTTTTAGGCATTTAGCACTTTTCTTGATTTATTTATGTTTGTTTTTTTTTTCTATCATAGATGTAATTTTTAATATTCTTCATTATTTTTTAATTTTTTATCAATCATTTTTAGTCCTTGTTTGTATTTGTCTTTCAGTTTTATGAAATTTTCATCTTTTTGTCAATTTTAAATACTATTTTTTTCTAAATATTTGTTTTTGTTATATTATTTAATCTCCATTAAAGAACCTGAAATTATATTTATGGTTTTTGTTTGAATTATGTTGGTCCTGTAATAGCGAACACTATAAGGTAATATTCTTTCTAAAAACCATTCGTATTTTGTACATGTGCCAAAATCGGAAGTTTCTTAAATTTAATATTGCCAAAATCGAACGGAGTCCATATTTTTGAATATTTTCATATTTATTTATTTTCAAATTTAAAGATCCCCTAATGAAAGCTTGTTTTGCTGTTGGTTTTTGTGGGTTCTGCTTTGCGGGAAGATTCCTATTATTATGTTCCTACCTGTCGTGGTGAACCGTGGAACCAGGAAGTATAACCGGCTTACGAGGAAGTATCACTTACGCTTGCACTGACGTGACCGTTGCCGATCGCTGATGCGCAGACTCTGGCCGGTGGGCGGGAAGCGAATGCCCGACTGGCGGGCTAATGTGACAGGTGAACGTCAGCGAGGGACAAACCATGTGTCGGTTAACGAGGGGCTATTGATAGCGACTTAGGAATAATGAGAATCAGCCTAATGAATGACAATATTCAACAGCTATGAAATATCACTCTCCACAGTTTTATTGTTCAGTAAATAATGTTAAAAATTTGGTCTTAACATTTGATCAAAATGTAGCATGCTTCAATGATGCCTTGTTTTGCTATCACACAAATTTTACATCAAATTTAGCTTCCATTTTGATGTTGATGTCTAAGTTTGGTCTCATCTTGCTGTCATATACAAATTTTTGATATCACAGTTATGCCTAGTTTTGCTATCTTAGAAAAATCGACATCAAAAAATGCTGTCAGTTTGCTGTTAACACCTTATTTTGGTCTTAATATGCTATCAATTTGGGCATCAAAGTCTGCTCGGGATGTTATCCAAAAACATTTCCTATTTACATAAAACACACAAGTACATTTTGTGCAAGTATTATCAGCTGAGAGTACGAACAGTTGAACAGAGCTTATATACATCCGAAAGCCTTTTTAGATCACTTTCGGATGTATCTGACTTTGACATTTGGCGATGTTTTTCTCTGTCTTACTACTACTGTTGCGTGACGCGATTATACTCAAACAATATCGAAAGTTTGATTTACAACTTGTGGATAGCATCATAGGACACGATTGGAGTTTCAACTGAGAAACATTCATGAGCCCAGGAGCACAGGTTTTTCTTTGGTCACATCACTTACCAAGGTGATCTCCATGCCACATTTCCCTTAACCCCAAAAGCAGCCTGAGATTGGTGAAGGGATGGCGTACAACTGGTCTCCACAAAACAAATCATAACATGTCTTGCCCTTACCTTCCTCTATCGACTACAAGGACTTGGCCAGCGTCGTCATTGGTTCATTTGAAAGTTGGAGATCATCAAAATTGTACAATGAGATTGTATTGCTTGCTTCCAGCAATCTTTCAATTGGTTCATTGTGCAATATTGATTATCTAGATCGAATCAATCACGGAGTGCAACCATTATGCCATTGGCCAGGAGGGACCGTAGGCGGACCGTCGTTGATAGCCAGCTCAGGCCAACAGTTAAAATCAACAGTTTGAAGAAATACCTTAATGCTAAGACTGTTAGATGGCTTCTGTGATCTCCTAAGAACGATTCGATCCATCAAATTTCTGAATATCAAAAAAAGGTCACCACTTTTTGGAACAGTACTGTAGTGCTGTGTGAACCTTATTCAATCAGATCAACGATATCCAACAGAATGGGAAATCGATATTTTGGTCTCGATGTGGTGGGAATCCAACGAACGATATGTGTCACCTCATTATTGACAACGTATAAAAGCAAATAAAGTGTACCAATCTTGAGGAATCAGTCAGCAACGCAAACACGCAACCGATAGTACGAACCGCAAAACCCGTAAACCGTCGTCCAGCGATATTTATCATTGTTGAACCAGTAGTGAGAACATCGATTCGCTTTCAGTTGCGAAAATGTTCATTCCAATAAAAGGAATATAGGTTTACAGAAAGATTCATGAGCGAGGTTTTAATGACGGCTATCAATTATTAATATGGTTTGAACTTTTAATCACATTTTGCAACTATTTCAATACCGGTTTAAGTTGTTTTCATTTAATGGAACGAGCGTCAAAAATTATTTAAAAATAGGTAACTCTTTCTAGTTGAAACAATTTATTGTTTAATTTGAAACCTGGAAACAACTGGAAAAGCATGTAGCTTAACGTCCGCGATGTGTTGGTGGTTGACTCTTACACTTACATAATTTTGTTACTAAAATTAGTAGCTTTCGCTCGAAAATCCTTTTTCTTGTCACCTGAGAACCGAGTTGAGGTTTTAAAGAACAATAAGGACTGTAGTAACCACAGATGAGTCATACTTGAAATTTGTGTTGAAAAATGTTCTCTCGTAGAAAAGAGGTGTGCCCAATTTGCCCCATATAGATAGGTGCCCCTGTTTCTTGTTGTAGTAGTTTCATACACTTGCATTTTCAATCTACTTTTTTTCTTGGACACTCTTGCTTGAATATTTTGTTTTAAACTGTTTTCAAACATGAAAACTTTTGTTACGGAAACCCTAGTAAATTTTTGCTATGCATTCTGCATATTCCAATTACAGGTAAAATTATTCAGTTTTTTTAAATTATTTTGTTATATTATAAACAAGAACAAACAACAATGCATATATATGTATTTAATTGAATGACAATTTAATATCCAAAATAGCGTTATTAACAATGGATATTAAGAATGAATCACATAACTGAGACTCATTTCTATTCGAGAACAGAAACATGTGTAAACAAATTCAATCCACAAAAAAAAACAGAAACTCAGGTAGATCGATACCTAATTGGACACTTAAAAATCGGTTCAACACGACCACGATCGAGAAATAAGATTTGCGTTACGGTCAATCAATCTGATCTAGACAGAGAGCGGCTTAGCAATTGTAATTTTATGCGGATGTCGATTGAAATGTCAGAGATCGGACGAGTAGGTGAACTTAAACAATCACCCAGAACATTTCAATTTCAAGCATTTAGACAATCAAATCAAAACCGCCACTCCTGGTTTAGGTCAGAATGTCCCTGAGCCTTTTCAATCACTGTTGATTCTAGGAGAGTTTGGATCAAACATAAGCAAGTTTTGTCATTTTGGGAACAAGTCAGATGTATTATTTTATTTTAAACCTTAACCTCAAACCTTTTATTTCGAACTGGTTGACCCGGTATGCTTTGGTACACCTTTTAAAATGAATGAAACTGGTAAAAATGATTTAAATGTTGATTTTTTTTGGTATTTAGCCTTTATTTTAAATTAGTAAATATTTCAGTATTTTAAAATCAGAACTAATGCTGGAGTTTCGATTTGCAATACAAAAATCAGTCATCTTATTCAGTAAAACTTGATTTTAGAATTGGTTTTCCAAGATCTGAAATTTTCACTGGGTTTTTGATACCATAAACTGGGGGAACTTTGCTTAGCGGGGTAACTTTGATCAACATGAAATTTGTGCAGATAATCATCATTAACTAAGAGCAAGTTCACTGGTGTTGGGAAAAAGAGGAAGAAATTATGTCATTTTTTGCACATTTTGAAAATTTTGCCATGCAAAAACATTTTCAAGATCTGTGGCCTTCAAGTTTGTCAACAACACGTGTTGTATTTTCGCATGCTGTGATGCAAAAATAGCAATATTTCTATCACATACGGCTGAAATAGAAACAGTGCTGTAAAAAAATACAACTCCCAAAGATCTCGAAAACATTTTTGCATAGTAAAATTTTCAAAATGTCAAAATTTCTACCCCTTTTTCCCAACACCAGTGAACTTGCTCTAAGCATAAAGTTGAAATATCTGAAAACTGTTTCCTACTTTTGAAAGCCTGTCAATTGAGTTACAAAGAGATTTTTTATATCACATAAAATATAATTTTAAAATCTTAAAATATCTGATTTTTTGAAGGGTCACAAACAAACATCTCTCCTGATCAAATTTAAGCTTTTAGGAGCAAATGGTTGGTTTAATTTGAAAGTTCAACTTCTTTCTTGGTTTAGGTTAAGTGTTGTTTTAATGGTCATTTGATGATAATTTTTGGATGTTGAAATAAAACGGTAATTTTGCATGAAAAAGCCCGAATAAAAAAATGGCTAAAAACCCTATAAAATGATTTAGTTTGAAGGAAACAAAGAACATGGGAACAGTACGAGGACTTAGGAAATTGCAAGAAGGTAAAATTTTATTTTTTTTTTGAGGTCAAAAAATATTAAAAATTTTTTATAATTTTTGCCCCTAAATGTATGCAGTAACATTGTCCATCTTTCGAGTATATATGTTTTGAAAAAAAAACGTTGAAAAATTTAATTGAGTCCAAACAAAAAAATACTGTTATCGATGTTTTAAGTCTTCTGTGCTTAATGCCATCACAAAACAATAAATTTGAAGATGTTGAGATACGTGAAATCTGGTTTTGTAACAAACATTTAATTATAACCACCAATGTCGTTTAAAATTACTGCAATCAATGATCATGTTTAATACTCATCACCTCAGTAAGGGTTTTAAAGCTTTTAGGTTTTACGAAAAAGCAACTCCGTCCAAAATATTCAAAAATGAATGAAAAAAGTGATCAAAGTTCCCCCAGTTTACGGTACTTCAAAGATCTTTCATCATGCCAAAATGTATGTATCCAACAGATTTCACACTGGTTTGACAGGTCACACAAATGTAAAAGTTCGCACAAATGTCGCAGTCATGAGTGCGCAGTCCAATCTAGTGCGCTGCGATTAATATATTATCTATGCAGAAAAAATCCAAAATTTGAGCGCTAGTAATCAAAGCAGCTTTGCCTTCTAGTGACACGTCGCATACGTTGCGACGTTGAAATTAATATCGACGCATCGCAAGTTTCCTAGGAGACTTGAAGTATATGATTGATGGCCTACAGAAAATGTACAGTAAAAAACGTAAACAATGTTTGTGTACTACATTGAAATCGCCTACTGGACTGAAAAAGAATAAAAAACCTGCGAATGACAAAAATCTCGCTTGTAAAAAAGCGTCGCTAGTAGGTACTTCTGTCACTATTCGGTTTGGTGCTATACACATAAATAATAACATCTTTATGTCATTCGCGACTTATATCAACGATGCTGTTGGCGGACAGTCATTGAAAAACTTATCCGGTATTGCGGTTACTGGGAAAATTTCTAATCGCGCGACGGTAGCCTTCCGTGCGGTAGACTAGCCGGAGCAATAAACACAGTCAAAAAATTCACTCTTACTCACTAATTTCATTGAAAAGTTAAGAAGTAAATTCTTGAATCAATCTTCAAATAATTATTTTGCAAGAAAGGACAAAACATGAAGTCATCGGAATGAAATATTATTATTCTTAGTATTCATTGAAATTGAATTAATTACGAGCTTTAAAATCCCAGACAAAACAAAAAACAATCTACATTATTGAAAACACATTTTTCCATAGCCTGAGAATTAATGAATTTGGCATGACGAAGATTTTTGATGCCAGAAAGCGTCTTTGATACTTTTTATGCTGGTCGAATTCAATAATGTTGTCGTTAAAATGTAACAAATCGTATATGAGAAGTTAAAAAAAAGGAGTTGTGTACGGTGAATAATCTGTTATAGGAAATAATACCATTCGCATCGCAAAATTTGTGCGATCTGTCAAATCAGTATAAAATCTGACGGTTTTCTACACTCTAACCGCTTTTCAGTTAAATTTTATACGGATAACTCCGACTGCAAAACATAGCACGAAATCCAACATTCAATGAATGATCGCTACCGTGTCGTCGAACTCTAAACTTATTTAAACAACTACAGGTTTTCATTTTTTTCGTGAATTTGTCCGCTGATTGACCCCATCGCAAACAGGTTTTATTTTACTATTCATTTTTCCGTGATTTTGACCGCTGATTGACCAAGCTCAAGGCAAACACAATTTTTTGTTTTATAAACAATAGATAATCCGATAATAATATTTGGTATACATGTTTGTTTGACAACTCATCCGATTTAATTTCAGTCGATAAATAATCCTTATGTCGAACAATGCTCATTTTTTTCTTGACTACTGTTATTTTTTTTACAGTGGTACCCTACGGGAGCCCAAATCAGCTATCGCAGAAATAGAAAAAAAGAGTGGATCAGCAATACAACTGTGATCGATTGGGTTCGAACTCACGGACATCGGCTCAGGAAGCAACTGACATGCTATAATACAAGCCCTATCATGGGATTTTCTTCCTATAGGATAATTCGTCTCAGAAACAAGAAAATAAAAAAAAACACAGTGCCGTAGAAAATGAGAACCAAACTCACATCACCAATTTTATCGTCTTGCCAATCCGACATCTTAAGCGGGCCATAGACTACACCACATTTGTACAAATGTCATGAAATTCGATGAAATTCTGGCGCTGTGAACACGATTTGCATCGTTTTTAACGAATCATAGATTACACAAATGGCGTGTGAAAATTCAATGATTCCACGTCGATTGTTTGATTTATGCTCGCCACCAACGATACAAACAAATTTCGCGCGAACACAAACGATGGTTGGCGAAAACAGCAACAGCAACAACAAAAAACCACCACTGAGGGTGGTTTGTACAAAATACAGACTACACAACATTTGCACAAATGCGATGAAATTCGATGATATTCTGTCGCTGTGAACACGATTCGCATCGTATATGGCACTGCTTGAATGATGGCGCAAACGGTTTGAGTAAAATCGGTCCGGATAGAAATATTTTGTACAAACCACCCTCTGTGGCATGGTGTATGGTACTGTTTGTACAATATTCAGGCCATTTACTCAGCCCCAGCCGGGGTGGAGGTGGTTTTTTGTTGTTGCTGTTGCTGTTTTCGCCAGCAATCGTTTGTGTTCGCGCGAAATTTGTTTGTATCGAATTTGCACACGCCATTTGTGTAGTCTATGACCCGCTAAAAACGATGCAAATCGTGTTTACAGCGCCAGAATTTCATCGAATTTCATTACGTTTGAACAAATGTGGTGTAATCTATGGCCCGCTTAAGATGTCGGATTGGCATTTATTTCCATCCTCCTTTGTCCTTTGTCTTCCATCCTCCTTTGTCCCTCCTATCACATGTGATAGGGAGGGACCAGAGATGCCAATGTGCCTGGTTTTGTTCGATAACCTTGTATGCCTCGTTTTTCCCTGATTTTTTGGAAATAAGCCTGACTTTGCCTGATGTTTTGGTATTTAAAGAAAATTTGTACAGAATAGAAATTCAGTGCTCGCTCGTCGTCACTCCAACCTTGAACTCCATAAATTCAGAATCTGTTGGCTTCAAATCTTCTATCAACGTTTCATAACTGGGTTTAGAAATTTTTTTTGCCTATCGCATCTAGTTTTACTGATAAGGCGTTGAAAAAAAACAGTTTTATGATAAATTAATCATTCATATCTTTTTATTATTGTTTTCTTTGTTGAAGACTTCAAAGCGTTTTAACTTATACTTTGAAAAATGTCCATAATTCATTTTGGTTTTCATTCATTTCATCGGAATTTCGTTTCAATTGAAGGAAAAAATAAATAAATTTTCTTTAACTTCTTAAGTCAAAATTACTTGTGGTCTTCGTGAAAGCTGATTATTGCTTAAAAACTTTAATTTTAAAAATCATGTTTTATTCTACAGTTGCTATTTATCTTAGATATTGCGAAACTCCTTAAAAAAAGCTGGACGTTTCACGGTTAAACATATCACGTTTTCGCCCAACAATCAGTCAATTGCATAATCTTCAAAGTAATAAGTATGGAAACGGAATAAATGATTGATTTATGTTTCAAAGTCAGCATCTTCTTAGGCAAATGTACATTTTATCAAAATTAATGACTAGAGGATTAACATGAATCAACATTTCTAAAGAAATCGGAATTTTTGTTTCGAGTTTCTAAAACTGTTCTTGTCACATTTAAACTTAACTTCGCGAGAACTACTATGAAGAATTTTTGCAAAAGGCTTTGATAAGTATCTCAAATATTGATCTTTGAATAAAACAAGTCCAAAATGGTACATATTTGGAAAACGCTATTTTTTGCCAGTTAAACGTGTGGAAGCTGGTCAATCTTTGATAGGAAAAATGAATAACAGGCATGAAATAAAAAAAAAATATCGCGTTTAAATGTTGAAGTGACAGTGAGCATGTAGCTGATTTAAAAGAATTATGAACAGTACTGTGTATCAGCTCCATAACATTTTACAACGGTGACTTAGAAAAAGGGACTTCATTGGTTTTACTTGTAACCGCAAATAACCTCACACAGTTTTTTTTTGATCAAATATACCTTAGGGGAGGAGCGGGCTATATGCGCCCATTAAGCAGAACACCGATTTAATCAAATATCACATCGAATATGTGTTCAAAAACTATATACACGTGTGCAGGCATCTGTTTTCTATACATTGGAGTAATTTTTATGTTTAAATTTTCTTCTGTTTCCAAGAAAATGATTTTATTATAGGGGAGGAGCGGGCTATATGCGCCTATTAAGCAGAATACTGATTTAATGAAATACCACATCAAATATGTGTACAAAAACTATATACACTGGTGCAGGCATCTGTTTTCTATACAAAAGAGTAATTTTTATGTTAACATTTTCATCTGTTTCCAAGAAAACGATTTTATTGTAAGTGTTGTCTAAAATGCCGAACCTCAAACCGTGCGGGCTGAATGCGCCTATTTATGTTTTGAACAAAATTTCTGTTTTTTGGCAATATGTCCGTATAATTTCATTGAAACTGCTATAAAGTAATAATTTCCGTACGACAAAGCTGAAGCTTTATAAAAATCTATGTATATTATAATTTTATAGAATAAAACAAAAGTTAGGGTTGCCATACCATGGAGGCAGTTCATCCATGAGAAAAACTTTATCAAATCTGTTTTTAGATCTTCAATTTTCTCTTAAGATGTTATTCAGAGCTTAGATTTGAAGGTTCAGTGATAAAAATCATTTATTTATTCTATTAAACCTGTTATTTTAAGATGGAGGCATTTTACAAACATAATGGGGGCATACAAAAACACTCTATTATTCCACTATATAATCATTATTAAACGTCCACAAAAGTTGAAATATGTTTAATTTCTTAAGTTCATTTGAGTAAGAAACTAAAAGCATCCTAGTTTTTGTTTTAAACTTCTTCACGTATAATTTTTAAAAGTCGAAATATTACATAAAAATGTATCAAAACCTTGAATGATTTTTAAATTTTATTTGAGTTTGTAAATTCATAATATTCTTTTTTGCCTTATGTTCTAAGCGTATCCCCCTCAAAATGCATTGGTCAGATAAGCTGTCTAGTCAGCCATTTCATCAAACAGCCGTAGGGTCATTTAACCCGATAGGCCCATTTAGGAAACCTTTCCCCTAAGTGTTGTCTAAAATGCCGAACCTCAAACCGTGCGGGCTAAATGCGCCTATTTATGATTTGAACAAAATTTCTATTTTTTTGGGCAATATTTCCGTATAATTTCTTTGAAACTGCTAGAAAGTAATAATTTCCGTACGGCAAAGCTGAAGTTTTATAAAAATCTGTGTACATTATAATTTTATGGAATAAAACAAAAGTTAGGGTTGCCATACTATGGAGGCAGTTCATTCACGAGGAAAACTTTATCAAATCGGTTTTTAGATCTTCAATTTTCTCTTAAGATGTTATTCAGAGCTTAGATTTGAAGGTTCAATGATAAAAATCATTTATTTATTCTATTTAACCTGTTATTTTACGATGGAGGCATTTTACAAACATGATGAGGGCATACAAAAACACTCTATTATTCCACTATATAATCATTATTAAACCTCCACAAAAGCTGAAATATGTTTAATTTCTTAAGTTCATTTGAGTTAGAAACAAAAACCATCCTAGTTTTTGTTTTAAGCTTCTTTACGTACAATTTTTAAAAGTCGAAGTATTACATCAAAATGTATCAAAACCTTGTATGATTTTTTAAATTTTTTGGAGTTTGTAAATTCATAAAATTCTTTCTTGCCTTATGTTCTAAGCGTATCAGCCTCAAAATGTTTTGGTTAGTTAAGCTGTCTAGTCAGCCATTTCATCAAACAGCCGTAGGGTCATTTAACCCGATAGGCCCATTTAGGAAACCTTTCCCCTACATCACATGAGACCTGGAAAGCCATCAATCGTGCTGCAATAAAACTCATACCGTTTGTTACCTACTTTTGCTTCAAACATCAATTGGATTCGGCGAACAGATGTTAAGTAATTAATATTTATATCCTTCTCTCGTCAGCGAAACTTGCACTCTATTGTTGCATTTATCTTAAATTATTTTCAAATATTGAATTATGTAATAAAGATTTAAATTGTAAAGCATAGCATAGCATAGCATAGCATAGCATAGTTTGGGTACACATCTTGAATTGGCTGATACACAAGGTACAACTAACAATCAAGCCTAACACTTGATGCCAAAATGAGTACCTGGGCTCAATACTCATTTCAAGTGTTATGATTGAGAATCAATGTGGTACCATAATGCACGCCGTGACAAGTCAATGCAATCATACCCAGTGATTTTTGAAATGAATTTTCCGCTTCGCAGCGAAATAAATCCGGAGCGAAAATGCGAAATAGCAGTTGAAACAAAAATTGCAGCCGGAGTCGCCGGGGTGAACGCGACCTTCGAGTGAGTTCCTTGTGATTCATCCGAAAGCTCCGAGAGCGGAAGAAACGCCCCTCGGACATCGTACCAGAGCACGATGCCCGAAGGGTGCATATATAGGATGGGATTCGGATCCGAGCTGCGCTGTTGTAACAGTTTTTCGTCGTTTTTTCTATACTTTTCTGCAGAGCCCATTGAAAATAATTGTCATCGTTTGAATTTAATTATAAATAATGAATTTAATTATAAAAAATGATGACGGTTAATTAAATTGAAAATAAATCTTTTGAAAATTTTAACAGAGTGCATTTAAGTTATTTTTTAAAAGATTTAAAAAAAGATAGAAGATGATTGAATTTCAACGACACTCTATAGTTGCAATAAATTTATGTTTATAAAATAATGAAATTTCAAAAATGTTTTTCTAGGAACTTTGCAATAAAAAGTTCAACAGTAAACTTTGTTTGATTTGTCATTTTGAAAATGTTTTCTACATTATTATACTTACAGATTTTCTCTGAATTTATCCTTTCTTATTATTGTATACGTTTATTGAAGAAGGAGTTTCGGATTTCAGCATTTTAAAAGCAAGTAGGAAAAAAGGAAGGAAAATTTAAAAGATTTTTTTTTTAATTTATTTTTTATTTCAATGGTACTAAATGAAATACAATCAAAACATGAACATAACCATTGCCGGGACATAAAAAAGGTATTTCGGATTTGAAACGAACGAATTTTGCAGATTCGTTGTAGAATTAACTGGATTTATTCAAAAAGAAATTTTATTAATGTTCAAATATATTCTATAAAAAATCAAAGATTTTACAATTATGAAAATAATTCATGTGTATGTAAAATTCATCTGAAAATGGACAAAAACTTGAATAAAGTATGAACACAAAAAAATAATATATACATCCCAACTGTTGTCGCGGTGGAATGAAACGCCACTTCCGTATAGCTGAACAATTTTATTGTTGCTTTTAAGCTGTGGTTTTTTAGGAAAGTTAGATTCATTAGAGTAAATTCAATAAAGGTTTTAGGTTGTAACTTACAATTTTAGTGGCGTCGTTCCTCACTTTTGGCGCACAACGTTAGATTTTCAGATCGCTCGTGAATCTTGCTCTAACCTACAATTTATGATTACCATATTTAACAATGCTTGGTTCAAGTTTAATGTTAGTCGTACTCACAATATTCTCCCGGCTTACTCTGCCAATATTGTAGAACAATTTCAGCGAATACTATGCTATACGTTTAATTTGATCAAATACGGGAAATTTTCCCCGAAACTTGGTATCAAGCTTCTCTCTAACCTATATTTCCAGAAAGGTGGATTTTAATAAAGTATGTTGTTTAAATTACTCTTCAGAGTACTTACGGCTTATTCAAACCCGATAATATTCACTTGACCACCAGTATCCAAGTAGTGGAATGACTAAAACACCAGTTTTCTCTATACATTTAGAACTATCTGTAAATTTTATACTTTCTGCGATCAATTTCACGTTTTCCTCTATTTCAATCCTCTTCCTGTCTCTTTTAACCTTTACCTTCTTCTTTTCATTTCCTACTATCAACTTAATCTGTCAATCATTCCTGTTTGTATACGCCCTACACTGTTAATCTAAACGAGCGGTAACGGCTGAGCGTTACGTCGCAACATTCCCCGCCCCGTAAAGCTACTGAGGGGGCGTGGCTTCATCCGATCCTTGCACGTCCAGAACTGCTAGCTTTACTATTGGTCTCTTCAGAACGCCTTGACTTGTTTGCACGTATGCACTTCTCGCTCGGCCGTCTCTACCTGGCTTCGTCTGCAACACAAGACCACGAACCCATCGATTCCGTATCCCGTCGTCGATAATGACAACAAGATCACCTGCTGCAATCGGCTTAACATCGTCGTGCCACTTGGTCCTACGCGTAAGGGTAGGAAGATACTCCCTCACCCATCGTTGCCAGAACAGATCCGCCATCCGCTGACACTGGTTCCATCCGCTGCGAAGAGCTTCACGTTCATCCGTTGGCACCTTTTCGATTTTCTTCGTCCCGTTTGAGTTCAACAGCAAAAAATGATTTGGTGTCAGAGATTCTTGTTCGGAGGTTTCCAGAGGAAGATGAGTTAGTGGGCGTGAATTTACAATCGACTCTACTTCACAGAGTACTGTTGCAAATACTTCATCTGTTGGACTTCGAGATTCGTGGAAAGTGGACATGGCTGATTTGACCGAGCGCACCATCCTTTCCCACGCTCCGCCCATGTGGGGTGTGACGGGAGGAATGAAGCACCATTGCGTTTCGGCGTCCGTGTAGATTGATGCAAGTCCTTGGTTGATGGCTACGATCTGGTCTTCTAGTTCTCGGCTTGCGCCGAGGAAATTTGTTCCATTGTCCGTGTAGATTTTTGCTGGTGGACCACGCCGGGCGATAAATCGACGTATGGCTAGCTTGCACGATTCGGTGGACAAGGATGTAACTGCTTCTAGATGCACTGCTCTCACTACGAGACAGGTGAACAGTGCAACCCATCGTTTCACTCTGGATCGTCCGATTTTTATATTGTAAGGACCGAAGTAGTCTATGCCAACTACTGAGAAGGGTTTCCCACCTGCGGTGAGTCGGTCTTCCGGTAATGGTGCCATTCTTGGAGCTTCAGGCCTCGCCTTATACACTTTGCACCAACAACAGTTCTTTGCAGCTCGCTGTACTACCGCCCTTAAGTTTGAAATGTGAAAGCGTTGTCGTATCTCGTTTACAATAGTTTCGCTGTTGCCATGTGCGTATTTTCGATGGTACCAGTCAACAAGAAGCTGGGTCACTCGATGAGTTTTCGGCAAAATTATGGGGTATTTCATGTCATAAGGAACACACGGTGACAACTCAATTCGACTTTGCATACGGAGGACTCCCCATTTGTCGAGAAATGGTGTCAGTTTACGAATAGGGCTGTTTTTCTCAATTTTGCGGCACGACTTTTCCGGAATCTCAGCTTCGCCCAGTAGAATCATTTCGTCGGGATAAGTCTCACGTTGGACCATGTTCCAGATCGTTCTTTCTGCGCTCTGAAAGTCTTCTTGGGTTAATCCCTCGGCGGTTTTGTTCCGGTGACGCACGATGTTTCTCCAATGGAACATGTACGACATAGTTCTCAATAATCTTTCCCACTTAGAAAAGTTTTCGAAGGCGATCGGCGAATCAAAAACGATTTCTTTATGGAGGTGCATTGGACGAATTTCTTCCACCGTTTCAACGTGTTTCGATTGTTTCGGCCACTGCTCCTCTGATAAGTATAAAAAACCTGGACCCTTAAACCATCTGCTCTTGGAATCCAAAGAAGGACCATTCAACCATTTCGTCGCCTCATCAGCAACATTTTGTTTCGTTGGCACCCAGCGCCACTGATCTGGCCTGGTGTGTTCGAGTATTTCTCCAATCCGGAATGCTACAAACTGACGAAACTTCCTAGCATCGGATTGTATCCAGGAGAGGACCGTGCAGGAATCCGTCCACAAAAACTTCTTCGCTATTGGGATAGTGTGTAGACTTTCAACTGTTTGAATTAACCGACTTCCAATAACTGCGGCTTGCAGTTCGATGCGGGGAATAGACATTGGCTTCAGTGGGGCTACCTTGGCCTTCGAGGTTATGAGCGAGCACCGAACCTGGTCGCGATCGATGATCCGAAAATAAGCAACTGCAGAATAAGCATTTTCACTACCGTCCACAAATACGTGCAGCTGAATAGAACGATAACTCTCCACATCATAGTCCGGAAAATAGCAACGGGGTATTCTAACTTGCCCGATGTTCTTGAAAACCTTTATCCACCTTTCCCAGGCTACTTCTACATCAGTTGGGACAACCTCATCCCACATAATGGCTTTTCTCCACAAAGTCTGAAGGATTAATTTACCTTGAATAAGGAAGTGTGCCATGAATCCCAAAGGGTCGAACAGGCTCATGACAAATTTCAGGATGCTTCTCTTTGTGAGTGGCTTCTCACCGGTTATCAGCTGCATAAGGTCTTCACGAAGTGCCACTGTGTAGCCAAACTCGTCGGTTTTCGGAAACCACGTCATACCCAGCACCCTCTCGTAATCATTCTCCTTATCTTCCGCAAACTGCTTGATTTCGCTTTGAACGCCTTCTCCGATCTGCCGCAGAACTGCTTCAGAGTTCGACAGGAAGTTCCGCAACTCAAATCCTCCCGAGGCATGTATCTGACGCACCGATTTCGTGAGCTCGACCAATTCTTCGACGCTATCTCTACTGGCTGCGTAGTCATCCATGTAATGGCTATTTACTATGGCATCTACTGCTTCCGGGAATTTCTGCTCCCATCTCTTTGCATTGACGTTTTTGACGTATTGCGCTAAACTGGGCGAACACGTCGCGCCAAACGTCGCCACGTCCATCACGTACACCTCAGGTTTATCCTCCACGTTCCTTCGCCACAAAAATCGTTGGGCCTGGCGATCCTGACTGCGTATCCTGATTTGGTGAAACATTTCACGGATATCACCGGTAATGCACACCTGCTTCTGGCGGAAACGATAAAGAACGGCTGGCAGCGCTATCAGCAGATCCGGGCCTTTCAGGAGCATGTCGTTCAGCGATATGTTGTTGGATTTTGCCGCGGCGTCCCAAATTAAACGAGTCTTCTTCGGCTTCTTCGGATTAATTACGACGCCTAATGGCAGGTACCACACCCGATCGGGATTTGTTTCCAAGTCCTGAGTCGTAGCCTTGTGGGCATAGCCCTTCCGTAGGTACTCATCAATTTGCATACTCACATTCGCCTTCATGTCCGGATTTTTCGCTAGCCTCCTTTCTAAGCAACGTAGCCTTCCAAAGGCCATATCGTAGCTGGGCGGGAGCTTCACTTCATCGTACTTCCACAATAACGCTGTTTCGTAGTGACCGTCATCCAACTGCATCGTAGTCTCTTCCAAAATACCCACTGCTCGAAGTTCGTCCTCAGATTTCGCTGCTGGGATAGTGGATATTCCGAGGCTCTCCACGGTGAAGAATCGTTTAACGTAGTCGTGTAGGTCGGGTTCAGATTTGCATTCCGAAATGTGCAGCTGTGGTGCTAGGATTGAACTGCACGATTTCGGTCCAACGTTTCCAAATATCGTCCACCCGAGCCTCGATTTCGTAGCCAGTGGCTGATCAGCACGGCCCTCGCGTGCCTTGGATGAAACTGCCACATGAAAGTTGTCAAGACCAATGAGCAACTTTGGTGATGCATTCTGGTAACTCTGTACTGGTAACTTCGAAAGATACGGGAAATTCTCTGCCAGCTTTTCATAGTCCAACGACTGCGTGGGTAGTTCTAAGTTTACAACAGTGCGTACATTCTTCAAAGACATACGGGCTCCACCGCCACAACCGGAAATCTCGAGGCTCACTTTCTGTGACCGATTTTCTTTACGCGTAACATTTCCCGTCCAGAGTAAACACAACGGAGCATGAACACCATCGACGCCTAACTTGCTTGCAATGGATTCTTCCAATAATGTCGTAGATGACCCCTCGTCGAGGAATGCATGGGTCTCGATACTCAGATTTCCTTTATACAAAACCACAGGGATGATACGGAATAGAACTGGCGTCTGGAGTTGTTGGTGAATGGCTACAACAGCTGTTTCTTCCGGCGGTCCGGGATGGAGAAGTGGGTGATGGTCTTTACCGCATCTATTCACATCGCATTTTCTTTTCGATCTACACGACCATTTGCCGTGAGGAATGAGGCATTGCTGGCACAACTTGTTGTCAATGACTACTTGCCATCGTGCATGAATTGCCAAGGATTTCAATTTAGTACAGTCTCGGATTCTATGTGAGCTACTACCACAAACGAAGCAAGGTTTGGGGTCATTACGGTGGTCATACACAATAGCTTTTCTTTCCGAGTTTGGTTCCGTTGTTGGAGCATGAATATTTACGAAAGCTTTATCTCGATCCTTCCTATCTGCCTTCGCAGGTCTACTTAGAAAATTCTTTGTGAAAGTAACTTTACTGGCGGCTTTGACTAAGACGGAGAGATAATCATTAAACACGCCCAGATCTGGCTCGTCTACCCGGTTTAAAAACAGTGCCCAATCGAGTTGAAGATTCGCGGGCAACTTCTCTACCAGCTCCTGCAGCAGGGTAGGATTCGCCAGATGCGTGTGTAGTTGTGCTGACTTCATGTGTCCTACTAAATT
Source organism: Uranotaenia lowii (assembly GCF_029784155.1). NCBI lineage: Eukaryota > Metazoa > Arthropoda > Insecta > Diptera > Culicidae > Uranotaenia > Uranotaenia lowii. The sequence continues at coordinate 154,967,714 of NC_073691.1, read as the reverse complement.
CTGAACCATCACGCCGAACTGGATCAGTGAATCCAATCGATCTGTTTTCGGTGAAGGTGCGGTCCGCACTTTCTGGAGTAGAGCAGCAATTATACGTTGAGGATTTCCAAATAATTGCTCTAGCGTAGAGATCACCACGGGAACGGATGCCGGCTCCATCAAGTTACTCCTCACCGCTTCCAATGCGTTGCCCCGCAGGCACCTTTGTAGGCGCAACAAATTCTCTGCGTCGGTATAGTCACACATTTCCGTCGAGTTCCGGTAGCTACAGATGAACAGCGGCCACTCTTCGGGTTCGCCAGAGAAAATCGGCAATTCTTTATGAGCTGCCTGCCTTGCGGTGATCTGATGCTGGAATCTGTTCCACGACCTAGCTGTTTCTTCCGGTCTTCCATGCCCAGTTGCGATTTGATGATCAATTCTGGCAGAAGGACCAACTACTGGAACCGCCTCACCAGCTGGTTGCGGCCCATCGATCCATTTAGAAAGCAGGGGGTACATTGGTTGGTTGTATTGCTCGGATGTTGATGGCCGATAAGGGTTGCTGTTCGGTACACTGCTGACTGGATACTGCCAAGGTTGGTCGTTTCGATTTGTGCTTCCAGCACCTGAGGATGAGGGTAGAGGTACTTGATGACACTGATCATGCCGATGCTTAGTCATCCACGGTAGTGTAGGTTGACTCAAACCTATTCCGGATGTTATTGGTTCCTGCACGGTAGAAGACATTCGTGGGCCGAATGATGTCGGATACATTGTAGACATCGGATTCGAGTTACTAATTGCAGCTTGGTAGTGCCCAACTAACGGAGCACACATACTCATCGACGTATTCACCGGCGTTGATCGGACAGCAGGGTACAAGGCAACGGTCGGCTGGGCTGGTACATTCTTTGGGACAGTTCCCGTGTAGGCTCGGACTGGAGTTTCTGTTGGCAAAGACTTTGGAGCATCCTGAGAGGTGGTGTGTAAATCGCTCAACAAAGTTGCCGTTGTTTCGTTCACTGTGCGTTGATTGACCGCTACCTCATTGCCAGATGTAACTGGGGCACTTCCTGCCACGTTCGCTTGCATCTGCGTACTCGGATGATCTTTCAACCACTGCTGAACCACGTTTCGGGAACTATGATAGCTTCGTACACTTCCGTCCTCTTCTTCGCCTGCTACTGCTTCTTCCGCCAAAAGAGCATACTTTTTGCCGATGAATTCTTTATGGACCTTCTCTTTCTCAGCTAGAATGTTTAGATTTAACATCTGCTCTTCTTCTAGCTTCCGCATTTTCAGGTTGATCTGGCTTGCTGTCGATTTGCCGGATTTACCGGACTGCGATGAAGACCGGTTTTGTGATTTCAGCCGACAGGCTTGGCACGACCATGGGCGATTCTTAACCGACGAATCGACACCCACACAGGAGAAATGCCACCAGCCGTGACATGTATCACAGGCTACCATTGTTTGGTGGTCATCCGGCTTCGAACACTCCATACAGTTGAACTGTGTTTCTTCCATGGTCTTATCCTGGTCGTCCATGGTGTAATTAGTGGCCATCTCAATCACGGATACTCCGATCCGGGTAGAATTCTTAAAATTCTTAAAAGTTTGTTGTCGCGGTGGAATGAAACGCCACTTCCGTATAGCTGAACAATTTTATTGTTGCTTTTAAGCTGTGGTTTTTTAGGAAAGTTAGATTCATTAGAGTAAATTCAATAAAGGTTTTAGGTTGTAACTTACAATTTTAGTGGCGTCGTTCCTCACTTTTGGCGCACAACGTTAGATTTTCAGATCGCTCGTGAATCTTGCTCTAACCTACAATTTATGATTACCATATTTAACAATGCTTGGTTCAAGTTTAATGTTAGTCGTACTCACAATATTCTCCCGGCTTACTCTGCCAATATTGTAGAACAATTTCAGCGAATACTATGCTATACGTTTAATTTGATCAAATACGGGAAATTTTCCCCGAAACTTGGTATCAAGCTTCTCTCTAACCTATATTTCCAGAAAGGTGGATTTTAATAAAGTATGTTGTTTAAATTACTCTTCAGAGTACTTACGGCTTATTCAAACCCGATAATATTCACTTGACCACCAGTATCCAAGTAGTGGAATGACTAAAACACCAGTTTTCTCTATAGATTTAGAACTATCTGTAAATTTTATACTTTCTGCGATCAATTTCACGTTTTCCTCTATTTCAATCCTCTTCCTGTCTCTTTTAACCTTTACCTTCTTCTTTTCATTTCCTACTATCAACTTAATCTGTCAATCATTCCTGTTTGTATACGCCCTACACTGTTAATCTAAACGAGCGGTAACGGCTGAGCGTTACGTCGCAACACCAACATTTATCAATAATAAAAATCGCAAAAAAGGTAAATCCAGCAATTTGACTGCATAAAATACATAAGGTTATTTTAGAAATCAAAATTTAGATTCAGATGGATCTCAGATTCAATTTTCATAAAATTTAGATTCAGATTTCAGATTTAGATTCCAAATTCAGATGAATTTCAGATTCAATGTTCACACTTTAAACTTAGATTCAGATTTCAGATTTAGATTTGAGATTCAGTTTCAGATTTCATATTCAGATTTCAGACTAAGATTTCAGATTCAGATTTCAGATTCAGATTTCAGATTCAGATTTCAGATTCAGATTTCAGATTCAGATTTCAGATTCAGATTTCAGATCCAGATTTCAGATTCAGATTTCAGATTTCAGATTCAGATTTCATTCGATTTTGGCAACATAAAATTCCGGGCGTGTTGCCAAAATCGATCGAGGTCTGTATTTTGAAATGTTTGATTATGTTAATTTTTTGGATTAAATAATCCAAATTACAGAATCAAAACATGTTATTTGAATAACATGATTCAAATTTTGATGGGGTTTTGCAAAATTGATCGTAGGAAAATAGTTGTTTTTTTTTTGTATTTCAATTTTTCATTGCATGATACTGCTGATTTTAAACGAATAGTTAATTTTTTTCAGAATGTATTGGTTATTGGTTATTCAGACTATTAAATACAAAACTCTCCAAAACTCTTATTTCAGAATTCAATTTTAAATTCAAAACATGTTATTCAATTCACAATATAATAATTAAAGTTTTTGTTTACTTACATTCATATTCCGATCCTTTTTTTTCAAATACTTCACATTATCACAAATCACTTCATCACATATGTAAGTAAAGCTTATGAACACTGATACATGAAACAGTAGTCAATTCCACATACGCACAACGCTATAGAAAAACTACCGCCACGTCCGCACATGATCGAAGCACGGGTGAAACTGAATGTCTTCGCAAGCAATATCAACAACACCAGCCGCCACGCTACTGAACCAAGTGAACGGACCGTGAGCCAACACACTGAAATGCAATTGCGTACATTCGAAAGAAACAAGAAATTTTAAGCTGTGTGGGTGCGTGAAGTTGGACTTCTACAGAAAAAGACCGAAAATATTCTAAGTTCGGAATCTCAAGCCGCTGCGCCTTCGGAAAACCACCCATTTATTCATTTGGAGGCGGAATCGATGAACGGGAATGAATTTTTTCTTGCCGGGTATAAGGATAATCTGAACAGCGAAATGAACTTTTCAGGTGCAAGAGAACTCATGCGACCCTACATAAAAGGATGCTGTTTCAGATAGGTAGAGGGAGGGTTATTTGCGTTTATGGGAAATCCTACTTGGCAGGTAGGATTGATGGGTGAAAATGTAATTAAAAATGGAAAGAGCTCACCAAATTGTTGTTGTTGCACAGCATTGACACTCCTCTGTGGAATCGTTAACCTGGTTCCTACATCTTGCTAAGCTGAATAAGCCCGGGCCAACGTCCACCCGATTTCGTCATCCACGGTGAAACAGCAACTTAGTTGGTAGGCAAATCATCTGTTTCGGAAAGCAGCTCATCGGGGAATGTTTAATTTATTCTTCAAAAACTAAACTTTTTCATTTCCAAAAACTAAACTCGCACAAACTTATAAAAAATTGATAAATTCTCGGAGCTTCTGTCGATTATGTAATAAAGATTTAAATTGTAAAATAATAAAAAACTTCTAAGAAGTTTTCATAATTGCATCTAGATTAAGGTTGCCAGAATTTTTTCAGCACGTATCCGGGCCGGATAAATCCGGTAAATTATGTATAAAAACCCTGCAAAATTTGGTCATACACAGAAATTTTTTTTGACTATTACGTGTCACTGAAAACTGCAACCTTTAAAATAAATCACCTGTAATTAACAAAACCTGTAATTTTAAATTGTTTTCCTTGAAAGTTAACGAAGATTCATTTATAATTACAGCAAATGTCCTGTAAAAAAGTTTTACAATAAAAATTAAATGTCACGTAATCATGTTGTCGACCTGTAAAATAACGGTAAATGTCCTGATCCTTTTTGTTACAGGACATTTGCGTAATTTTAAAGGAAATAATTTTTGCTGTGTATGATTTCAAAATTAAAGACCAAAATCCGAGCAAATTTTGTCAAAAACCCAGAAACTGTTCAACAAAAATCATGAAAAAAAATTGAAAATTTATCGACCGTTTTAAAATTGTATTTAAGGCAATCAAAAAAACTTTCATAATCATTTTTATAAAACTTGGTCATAAAACTTTGTTTTGCAGGCATAAATAAAAGAAAATTTAAAACCCCCTTTTTTTGTTTGATATGTCAAATAATGTGAATAAATCCCTGCAAAATCCGGACATTTCTGAATGAAATCCGGGCAACAGGGCTTGGCCGGATAAAACCGGGCAATCTGGCAACCTTTACCTAGGTTATACTGAACTTTATGTAAACTTAAATTCAATTGAGTAAAGACATAAACAAAGTTAGAGAACACCCTTCAAGATAGCAATTCATAATTGAATTTCTAAAAGGTAAAAAAAAACTATTCAAAAGGCAACCTGTTTACTTAATTTTCTCTTTTTTGCCTAAATTGAAAGTTGAGTGCGATTCCAACCAACAAAAATTACCTACCATTTATTGAAACGTGAACCTTTTATTTCAGATGCGAGCTCAGAACACACAAAAAAATAGCGATACAAATTGGTACATTCGCGACAAGAATGTTTATCCATAGTTTACCAGACCAGAAATCGAACGTTCATTCAATCAAGATTCTTAAGGTCACTACCGCCTCAAGTGGCTGTTCACAATTGAATATCCCACCAGAGCTGAGGAGCGTTCCAAAAGCGTTCATATGCCTACGTTCAATTGCAATATATCAGATCAACCTAAACATAGGGTTCTGGCTGACGTTCAGCTTCCCATTCTGAGCCACAACAAATGAATGTTTGGTCCGGCCTGTAGCGAGCAATTGGATCGCGTAACACACCCACATATCCTGAAATGGTTAGTTGGCTGCCAGTTTTGCCCTAGCCCTCTATAAGTGAAATGAAGTTGCCGCGGATTGATAGGTTTAAGCACGATGATTGGTAAATTCAAAATATACAAAACACCTACCGTGTGGATGAAGCGTGTGGTTAAGCTCTGCATTTTTTGTCATACTAGCTTTCATGAGACTGAAGTGATTTCAGAGAAAACTTCACTCTCTTGCGAATTCTCTTTTTTCCCAACAATCGAGAGATCAAAGCCATTTCCGATTAATTCTACACAGAGTCTAATATTAATTAGCATGGTTCAACAAATATATGTGTTCATTATGAAAAGTTCTATGCTTCCTATTTTTCATAAATTAAAATTACGTTACACAAAAAGAATCTTTAAAAAAAATTGTGAAGAATTTCTTTCTAAATTGTTCAATAAACAATTAAAAATGTACCAAGACTGTTGTTTCTACAAAAAATCTATGGCTATAGGGGTAAAAATGTATAAAATGTTGTCAAAACTAACGTTTAAATTTGTATTTGCAGTATTTATGTAAAACGTATCATGACTGGTAAAAATCTGCTTCTGTGGTGAGAAAGGGAGAAAGCCCGAGTTTTCGTGAAAGAAACTCTGCCAAGGGATTGCAGTGGAAAGAGAATTCTTTGCATTTGGAATGGTAATGATCAAAATTCCACAACTGCTTAACAAATCGTAATACCTAATTTGCAACAATTAGCACATTTTCACTCTCTCTGAGCACCGGTTTCTCTCAACAAATTATAACAAATCAATCATTGGCTGCAAAATTTGTTTGATCATTGACGATGATTCTCTGTTTATCTCAGTCTTCTGGTTTCAACTAACCGATTCTACGTCTTGTGCTCTGTTCTTCTCAAAAGGAAAATTTTGAGTTCTAGTGGGAATTACAGAAAAAGGGTGCTGTCCCGTAAAGTATTGATTAAACGAGGTATTTTTCTTCTTCATCTTATTTATTTTACCAATATTACCAAAACATGTAAGCATCCTGGAAATTGAAAGACTTCCGTCCTTCATTTTTCTTTTCAACGTAATCTCTTTTACATTTAAATATGCAAGATGAAGATTATGGAGCAAGAGGAGGAATTAAGTGTGGAGTTCCCTACCAAACGCTTCATATGCTTTATGTACAATAACTTTATAAAAAAAATACAATACAAAAGTCCAAAATCATGAAAAGGTTGGATCTCACCAAATAGGTTATCGTCGACATGACACATTCTTTGCTGATTCGTTACCGTAGGGGAACATGCTCTATTATGCGCCACCTAAGCGAATCGCTGATTTTCTATGTATTCCACATTCAAATTGAGTTAAAAATGGGTTCAATCGTTGAAGAAAATTGTTTTCTACAAATGCCTATGATTTTTTATTACTCAAGTTGCTATAGTTGCTTCAAAAACTTGATTTTTAAAAACCTTATTCAAAGCCACAGAACAAAACTGTGTTGCAAATACGCGCCGCCGTGTATTCAATACGCGCCTAGCAGCCGAACACACCCGAAAGCAGCCGAAGACCGAAAACACACCAATACTTACAGACACTTTGAATGAAAATAAAATCAAAATGGACTAATCAAAATTAAAAAAAAAAAATAAAAGTAGATTTTTTGGGCTGAATTCAAGCTCAAAATAAGGTTTTAGACTTTTTGTTCATTTTCAATGAAAATTGGCCTTTTTGAAAAATTAATGCTATTTTCAGCCTACTATGATTGGCGCGTTATAACGAGCGCATGGGCCGTGATAAAACATACCCATAAAAAGCATACCATAGCGAGTTCGGTATAATTTTTTAGCATTAAATCGTAGTTTAGATTCTCCTCTATCGATGTGTCAGAAAATATTGTCTTATTCGTTTTTCTCTGCTTGGTGACACCTTATTGAAAGTGTTTTAAAATTTAGATCGAAATGAAAAAAAACCTAAATTGTGAAATTATCACGACACAGGGGCATTTTAAGGAAAAATTCATACTTGCCATGATCAATAACAGCATTTAGAACAAATTGGTAATATTTTGCAGGCTTAAAATGCTTCAGATTCTTCAAAACAAGGGTGGCGCGTATTAGCCACATGGGGCGTCATATGAACTTTTCCCCTACATCTTAAGTTTGCAGGAGCCAGACTGATGCTCCCCACATCTTGTAGTTTTTTTTTGCTACAGCACACTGCACAATTTTGTACACCTTTGCGGTTGTTTTCGACTAGATTCGATAGTGATTCTTCCTCCAATTTAACTTTTTTCTTCCTCAGTAAAAATTATTTTCTCACGGAGCAAAAATTGTTGACGTCGGCGCGAGTCAACGCCTACTCCATAATCCCCGTATTGATTAGACCTGGGGAAGGAAGACTGAAATTTACTGTATCGTTTTCTGTATCGTTTTTTTACTGTTCGGCAAAAAGCCAGCAATTGTTGAAAAGATTTGTAATCGTTCAAATTTTAACTTTAGATGATCAGTTTCTTGTAGCGAGTCATGTAACTCAATTGTTTCGGTGCTAAATTTAGATTTAACTATATTTTTAGAACAACTAATTATCAAACCATTTTTATTTATCAGCTTCAAAACTTTGACGAAATTTGAGCGACTCAATACGCCTGATCATGCAAGAATTTGCCAGAGCAAAACAAACCTAATTGAATCATTGGTTTATGCAAAACAAGTGCTTTTCAGCATCAAACAAGTATTATTAAAAATCACTAAATAAGAAAGTAAAATTTTTAACCTTCACACTGGTCGGTAGATTGATGAGAGCAATTTGACGTTCGAAAGATTTTTTTCTTTTTTTATTCAGTCTTCCTCCCCCAGGATTAGACGAGGTATTCTTGGGAAAAACTGACCGATAAAATGAATGAAAAAGCGTGCGTGTACTGTATGTCCCTTTAAGCGGGCCATAGACTACACAACATTTGTACAAATGCGATGAAATTCGATGAAATTTGGTCGCTGTAAACACGATTTGCATAGTGTATGGCACTGCTTGAATGAGCGCCCAAACGGTTGCAGTAAAATCGGTCGGGATCGAAATATTTTGTACAAACCATCCTCCCAGCCGGGGTGTAGATGTTTTTTTTTGTTGCTGTTGCTGTTTTCACCAGCAATCGTTTGTGTTCGCGTGAAAAATGTTTGTATAGTGTGTGGGCGAGCATAGATCAAACAATCGTCGTGGAATCATCGAATTTGTACAGGCCATTTGTGTAGTCTATGCCCCGCTTTACGAGCTAGGTCAGGCAAATAGAAATTCGCTGCAGCTATTTTGCAGCGTTTTTCTTACTTTTCGACAACAAACTGAGCACTTTTTGAAAAGAGTTGTATTCGTTTGAGAAAAAAATAAAACTCGTTCCAGAACCAAACAAAATCATCAAAACTATTGTTTAACAGATAAGGCATTCTCAGTTTGTTAAAATAAAACAAAATTACAGAATAAAACAAAAGAATTAAATTCAAAATCCATGGAGACACAGTTGAGGATTGTATTCGAAAAAAAAAATGCAACACTTTGTTTTGTGAATATCTTGTGAATGTATGGATAAAAACTGGTGAAATTTTCAGTGAAGCTATCAAGTAAAAGAAGAGAATAGTTTATATGTGCAAAATTTTGTGACGTTCTGTGCAGTGGTTTTTGAAATAGCGTCCAATGAATAGAGTCATTGACTTTTATTTTTGAGCGCCACGTGTGCCATCTATTAAAGCATACAATGAACTACCATTTTTCCAAATCAAGGCTACTTTCGATTATTTTCTCTGTTTCCTGAAGCTTGGCTTTCAAACCTACTCAAAATTTTGAATTTGATAGATATTATGGTAAATTTAGCAGATTGTCTTCCTTCGGTACAAAAACAACTATTTGACTTGTTATCACTCCATCTCTGTTTTCGAGTTATTTCACATCTCCAGATCCAACCAAAACTGAGTATCAACTATGTACGATCTCTGGAAGTGTTATTCAGGGGAAAAAGGTCGAATTTGGAGGCAGCCTTATTCATATGCTTAGCCATTGATTGTGGTAATAGTTATGTAATACTGACTGATTTGCAGCAGCTTTCACAGATCGTCAGCCATCTCAGGTGCTAGACATCAAAATTTTCATTTTTTTTCTAGTTTATCTCCCGAACATCAAGGCGGGACTTGTTAACGGAAAGTTTTTGGCTAGAAACTTGCCAGGTGCCCGCTAAAGAGTTCGTTCTGCTGTCCATTACTTAATTTTTCAAAATATTTCCCCGCTAGCGGTTCCAATATTTTGCTCACGATTTGACCACCGTATTTTGATTATTTTAACGGCGAGTAGACCTGTTTATAAGTCAGCTAGACGAGCCACACAAATTTTTTTGTCACTTCCCTTATCGAAATTTTTGGTTTGTGCTCGATAAAACTTTTAACATTCCCTAGCTTTATGGAATCATTCATCTTCACTTCAAGAATAGTGAAATTTGGAATGAATGACTCTATGAATAGTTTACCATATGAACTTTGATCGAAAAGTTGATTTTCAGCTGTTTTTGGGTCTCCCACTCAGAATTTACTGAATTTTTCGTGATCTTGCCCAAAATATTTAATCAATGATTTTCTGTATTAAACGATATCTTAAATACCACTTCACAGAATATCACAAAAATTTGTACAGGTTAAAAATACAATAGGACGTAGCTTCACGGAAAATTTCATCAATTTCTAACCATGCATGCAAAAGCTATTCACAAAACAAAGTGTTGCATTTTTTTTGAATACACTCCTTATGTGTAAGAGTTTAAGAATTCAGAACCTTAAATAAGGTTTTATTCAGAACAACAATTCAGAGACTCAAATTAAAATCATAATTTCCAATCAAGTTTCATAAAAAAATTACAAATGATAAATGATCCTTGTATAAAATTAAATCAATGTTAAAATCAAAACCAAAGCAAAAATTTGCAAAATTTTCAATTCATAGTTCAAATATTTATTTCAATTTTATATAATTTTATACAATTATTAATTCTCATCAGATGAAAAACAGAAAATTTGGACAATGGGAAATGGCAAAATATCTTATTTTCTCGAAATAAGCTTTATGCCCTTTAATCCTTTTGACTCCTAGGGTCTCATTCGATAACATAAATACAAAATGGAAATTAAATTGCATAATAACATAAATTTAAAATGGAAATTAAATGTTAAAAAATTTGATAATGAGTTTAGTACATTGAACAAAGATCTCTAATTCTCAAAAGTCATGAAAACGATGAAAGATTCGAAGAGGTTAGTGAAATTAATTTGGATAAAGATAAGATTAAAACCATAAAAATATTCATGATAAGAGAAACACTCAATTAAGTAGCAATTCAACAAAGAGTTCGTTTTCATGATGAAAGAGAACAGATAAGCTGAATTCATGATATTTACTTCATTAGAGAATACCTGTAAAACAGAAGTACCTCATTCAATTGTAAAAAGCTTCGGTTAAATCAGTTGAAAATATTACAATTCGAATTTCAAATCTAAGCCTGAAATTGGAATGGAATGGAAATTCAAAAGAGAAACTCAGCATTGGCGATTGGTCAAATTTAACAACTACAGATTTTTTTTATCGTGGATTTTTTTTTTCACAAAAAGAGAGAGTAAACGGTTAAGAATTTAATAAACTATCGCAAATTTTAATAATTATGATCGAAAGTAAAAAGTTTCAATAATATCCGGCATCAATCCGGATAGAACTTTTAAATGTTTACTATAAAGTCATTTAAATTAATTAAATAAACATGAATCTATTAATGAATTGAAACTCCTCATATATTTTTTGATAGTTTAAGTGATAGTAATGAACCTGCTAATTCTGCAAGACAATTGGATTCGATGAAATATGATTTTGTTTTCCAACCCTGGGCCACAAGTAAAATAGAAATATTTCATACAAACAATGTTGAATAATTTATTTCTTATTTTTTCATGAACTTCTCAGAAGGCCTTTCAATCAAATGATTGGTTTTTAAAACAAACCAAACAATCACTGTCCCATTTCTAAAAGAGCTAAGCTTTATGTAGTTAAAACTACCGTAAAACGAGGTAACATTGATCACCGGGGTAACTTAGATCAACATCAATTTCTTCCACATAGTCATCGATAACTAAGTCGAAATTTAAAATTTCTCAAAACTTGTTTCTACGTTTAAAAACCTATAAGTTGGATTGAGTTTGTTTTTGAAAATTTAAAATGTGGGTACAAATATAATTTTTAAATCTTGAAATATCTATTTTTTCGAAGGCTCACAAACAAACGTCCTTCCTGATGAAATAAAAGCGTTCAGAAGCAGCAGGTTGATTTATGTGAGAGTTCAACTTTCTTCCTTAGTAAATGTTTAGTTTTGGTGTAGTTTTTGTTGTGTTTTGAGGTAAATTTTTTAGATTGGGACATTTCCCAAGAGTAAGCCAGTCTAGGGCAAAAGGCTAGAAATCCTAACAATAGGTTCAGTTTGAAGGAAAACATTGAAGGGGAATAGAGCCTAAGGAGTTGAATGAAGGCAAAATTTCATTTTTTTTTGTTGTTGTTGAAATTTTATAAGTAACTAGCTGACCCGGTAAACTTCGTTTTACCTGTTACTTAATAAATCGTGGGAAAATGTTTACAGTTCTTTAACTTCTTCGTGCTCGTGAATCCGTTTTCATGAAAATCGTCTTCAAGTTGTTCGAGTTTTATCCAGTTTCTAGTTGATTTTGTATAGGAGCCCTCCTTCCATAAAAAGTAATAATTTCGAAACTATTATACAAAAATATTTCTGAACCGAAAATCCCTCGGATACCAAATTTCACTTTTCTCCAATCAGTACGATTATTCTTATATTATCCGGTAACCGCTTTTTGAGATTCTTGAAACTATTAAACAAACCATCTCTGGCCCGAAAAACCCTCGGATACCAAATTTCACTTTTCCCCAATCAGTACGATTATTCTTATACTATCCGGTAACCGCTTTTTGTGAAAAATATCGACAATTTCACCACTAAAACTGATTAGAAAAATAAAATTTTCACGGGCGAAAAAAACGCGTGCGCTGCCACCAAGTCAACGCTTGCTTCTCTTGTGTCCAATTTTGTAGAATTTCATGATTAATTTTATATCATTTGAGTTTGTTCCGAACTGCCTTAGCAATTGATAAACTAGCATTTTTAAATATTATTAAGGTGTTTTGTATACTTTATGATCAAGAAAACTCGTTAAAACCATCAAACTGATCAATGTTACCCCAATGCCATCAAATTCTAAACAAAGATGAAATCGATTTTTAAATCAAATTTAAAGTAGTCTAATAAATTCTCCTGGAATCGATAGCCACATTTTAGTGTTATAAGTTCAAATAAAAAACCAAAAATGTTGACGTTTCTCTCATAAGCAAAACAATTGCACGCTTGGTTTTCATTTCTCTATTGCGGAGTTACATGCATGCCTTTATTTCTCTTACAGAGTCTTACAACTTTGTTAGAGTGATAAGAACATATCTAAAATTGAATTTATTACCAACCTATTATTGGAATTGGAATCTTAATACAACTGACGAAAATCGTAAACAAAAAGCCAACAATATACAAGCTTTCAGTGTTCAAAATTGTTACTTGAACCTTATATCTACTGTTATAAACGAAAAGTTTATTGCAATCCCTACCCTCATGAAAGCTCTTACTAAATTAAGGGGGTCTCTCTTTCTCTGGACCACCCGATCAGCTCTCTGGCTCTGGCTGGAGCTTCTGCTGTGGGGTGTTAATCGTCTTTACATCGACTTAGACTCCATCAGCTCCAAGCTCCAACTTCGTTGTGAAGTGAACGTTCTGTGGCTCAACAAACGCCGACCGGACTACGACGAAGTCCCGGAGCTTTCGGAAAAACAAAAAAGCCTCGCGAGTGGCACGCGCCCGTCAGTTGGCTTTCGCATGCCAAGCAAGTCGTCGGTTTTTCGTGGGCTCGACTTTGAAATTGTGTTAATTGGATTGCGCGCGCGCACACGGCTGCTCTCAAACATCAAGTGACAAGTTTGTCTACAGGTGCTATTAAGTGTGACAATTGCCAAAATTTCTTGAAGTGCGCGACTAAGTAAATAGAAAGGTGTGTGAGCAAAACGGTGATTCCGATTCAAGCCGTGAAGGTGTGCTGTCATTAGAGCGGGGTAATTTGATTTAAACCGATTATTTGTCATGCTGGTTGGAATCTTGGAGAGGAGCAAATTGTGCCAATGAAAAAGTTACTTATTCAAAGCAGTGAAGAGCCATTGAAAGCTTCTGGAAAATGGTGACAATCAAAGGCAATTTTTGATGGATGTGGGCTACGACGTCTGCAAGTATCATTCAAACAGAGTAAAGCATTTTACAACTCAGGTGGATTGGACTAAACCACACTACTGAAAAGATTATTGGACCAATTGTAACAATCCGTTCAAACTGTAAAACATATTGTAAAAAGTTGAGTAAGTACAATCCCCCCGTAATAGCTCGCTAGTTCAACCATCTATACTTGGAAGGTGATTGATTGTGACCCGATTACCTTGCCGTATGTATATCATGCTCCCTGGAACCAGTCTCCTTTAAAATCAAGGGATCGGCAAATAACGAGTCTTGCCCGTTTAATTACCGAATACCGTCCGGGAAATCCGAAAGGCTTCGCTCCGGCGAACGACAAGTTGTGAATGCAACTCATGGATAAAATCCGTTATCAGGTTCCATTTCACTGGACTGTGTCGTCCCGTTTGGCAGGTTCCAGATCTGCAATATTACCAACAGCAAATCACACACCGGTCCAGTTCAATACGCTCGATGAGTAGTCGTGAATCGTCTTATGTCAATTTTTTTCTTTTTTTTTCTTATCATACCGGTCCCACTTTTACAACGCAACTCATTGAAAGCACGAGTAGGTGGTGTTACTCGGCTTTTGGTTACTTTTGAGATAAATAACCTTTTTTTGTGCAACTGTTTATTTCACGTTAGTTCCATACGGAGGAAAAATTGCAACAACCGGTCCCCGTTTGAGAGGGGAAATTTTCACTTTTCCGAGGCAAGTTATGGATCTTGCTTTTATGGTATCACACCGATCGAGATTTATAAGGTTGTCCTTCTCAAGATCAGGGACGTGTTTCCCAAGTTGGTGACAGATTGCATAACTGCGCTGTGTTCACGCCGGATTTTATTGAGAGATTCCATTTATTATTGTTAGGGTTTCACATTTTGTTTTCAATTATAAAAAGTACTCAGGTACATACTCCAAAAATCAGCATTACATTTTATACAGTTTTTATGTTGGAATGAAGTTATTTAAAGTTTTAATTATAAACCAATTTTTTTTTAAATGGATAGATGTCTTGTATGATTTTATCACTGACTATTTTGACGGGAAATTCGATTTTGTTTGTTAGATAATTTTACTAGCAGTACGAAATATCGATTCTAGGATCCAATCCTAATCACAATTGGAAAGTGCCGATCGACCTTCAAGGAACAATGGGCAATTTCTATGATTCAATCTGACTAAACAGATGCTGATGCTGATTTTTGGTAACATTTAGCAGGTTTGCAATACCACCGGTAGGTGGCCGAATCAGACAGATTAGACGGATTTTTGTTGAAAGTGTTATGTCAGTATAGTCAGTATTTTGATATTGCTTTGATTTAATTTTTTTATAATCATCAACTTTGTTTTTAATATACCTAACGATTCTTCATGTTGCAATGGACATCTGGTGCAAAACTTGATTTTTTTTTATAATTTTTTGAACAGTTTTTCGATTGAATTAAAATTGCTTCGGATTCGAAAAAAATTATGTAGGCGGATCGTGGTCGGTGCCACAAATAAATGAAATCAAGACATAGTTGATTTTGTGGCAACATTTTCATGAATTCATCCCTCCCATCTTCCCCAAGATTGCGTGAACTTACAGGCTTTCACAATGTCACGATGTGCCTTTTCCTTAACCTTGTCGGATGATTGGCAATGCTTCTGGAAGCCCGGCCAGTGTGGATGATGAACTTAGACCACCGCAATTTCGCCACTGGTGTGGCGAACTGACGCGACCTGAAGCGCATGGAGAAAAAAGTATAGTTTTGCCAACAATATTCCACTTATATTCAACTATATTTCTGATTATTTCTCGGCTAACTATAAATCTGAAGATTTTTACTATATATGAGGCCCTTGGAACTAAAGGGGTATAAGTGACAAAATGGAAAAAATCGAGATAACCATCTAGAACGAATCCTTGACTGTCAATCATCATATGATATTTTAATCATAATTTTATTTGACTATTTTATTATGTTTAGATCTCGTTGCTGCACTTATACCACAGAGAACAGACGTACAAGCTAGCCCACGAAACTTGTGTAAAAATCCCAACACCCTTTTTGAACTAATTTTTGTTTTTTGGCTACAATTACGCCTTTTCGAAAACTGGGCACTTTAAAGTTGATTTGTAACTCTTGAACGGCGTAATAGATGGCACTGTTTGCAGTCAGTTTCTAACGTATTTTTTTGGTGATAGCATTTGAAATTTTACACACTTTTTTTACGGTTTTTTGTTCGAGCTTGTACGTCTGCTTTCTGTGCTTATACCCCTTTGCCACCTATGATTTCATGAAAGTAATGTTTTTTCATCGGGACCAAAAAATTTTAAAATAAATGTAATTCACTTTTCTTTTGAATAGCTGATGATGTTTAAAAATCTACCATCAACTGTGATTCATCTGATTGCATTTAGTGATAATTCTAGTAGAAAATAAAATTAATATATTTAATTATTTTTTCTATTTCAATACAAATTAGCGGATCACAAATTCCTGATTTCTGGATATATGGAGTGTGTCACGGATTAAAGGCTTATAAAGTACAAAAAAATGTATTTGTACGAGATTATTGGGTTAATATTGAAGCGCCTATCGTTAATTTACTGTAAAAAACCAACTCAGAGTGACCGCAAGTCCCATTCCAATACCCAATTGATTAGGCAAAGACGTACAAAACACGTGGTGATTGGAATTTAGTGGAAAATACATTTCACGAATTATTATAAATTAATCCTGGAGAAAAAACGTTGTTTGGAGAGATTTACTAGAAGTTGCCAAGACCAGGTCGATCTTCAGCCATGAAATCTCTTAACCTACTATACCAGAGTATATTTCTCATCAAAACAACAAAAAATATATTTATACGAAAACTAAGTTCAAAAGCTTTTTTCTCAAAATCAGCTTTTATGCACTTATACCCCTTTGGCTCTAAGGGCCTCATATATAATTGATAATTTGTTTGCTGTTTTGCGTTTAACTACACGTATAATAGATTCCAATATAGTTGTATGATTGATTTTATGCATTCAACTATAAATATAATAGATTCAACTATAACCGTATGATTGATTTGGTGCATTCAACAATAAATATAGTAAATTTAACTATACTGGAATAATTGATTCAACAGTAAATATAATAGATTCAACTATATTTTTATAATTGATTCAACTACAAATACGATTCATTCAATTATAATTCTATGATTGATTTGAAAAGTTCTACTATAAATATTGTAGATTTAATATTTTGGAATAATTTTATCAACTCATTAGTGTTCTGTTATTTTTTGTATTCATTCATGGAGAATCCCGTTCGTTTCTAGCTCCTTTAAGAAGTCACCTTCGTCAAAAGATCCCGAAGCTTCGAAGCGCCTGCTGTCCAGCTAAGAGGTTCACGCACTCTGAACCAATTAATCAGATTTTCCTTTCGGTCCTTTCAACACGTCATGTAAATAGAAAAAAAGACTAAATGAACAATAAAAAAATGAAAGAAAATACTAACCTAACTTTTAGTTTTGGATTCCTGCTCCTGCGGCTCAGCCCTGAAAATTCCTTCAATCTAAATCGATAGACCCGTTGTGCAGGCTATTCTTTCCCTACGTAGGCAACCTGTGAAGGGGATAAAATATATGAAAAAATCCAAATTTAAATACTATTAGCTGATTTAGGCCCAATAAAAACTTTGAAAAATAAGGATAGATTTTTTTTTCCACTTACTGTTCCTAGCCCTTCCGGAGAACTCTTTATTTTGCTCCTATGGTATTCTCTCATAGCACAGCCAGAGTACGGGGCCAGATACTGCAGTGAGGCGGCATCGGAAGCAGTAGCCGACACGATGATGGTGTATTTCATGGCTCCTGTATCAGTCAAACGCTTCACAATCTGGGCCACAGTCGAACGCTTCTGACCGATGGCGACGTAGATGCAATACAGTTTTTTGGATTCATCCTGACCATTGTTGAATCGCTTCTAGTTGATGACGGCCAAAGCGGTTTTTTTTACGGGAAAAAGAAAATGTTATTTCTACTTTCGTTTGTGAATCCAGTAATTTTTCTTACCCTGTTTGACGATCTCCGATGATTATCTCACGCTGTCCACGACCGATCGGTACCAGCGAATCGATGGCCTTGATACCGGTTTGCATGGGTTCACGCACAGATACACGGGGGATGATGCCAGGGCTTTGATACCGACACGGAAACGCTGTCCGGTCTTGATCTCGCCCTCTCCGCCAATAGCGTTACCCAAGGCGTAGACGACACGGCCCAAATTTTCATTACCAACTGGGACGTCGACGAGGGCATCGGTACGCTTGGCAATGTCACCCTCCTTGATCACTTGTCGATACCAAAGACGAAAACACCGACGTTGTCCGGTTCCAAGTTAAGAGCCATACCGTTAATACCGGATGAGAATTCCACCATCTCATAGGCCTGAATGTTTTGAGACCGTACACACGGGTGATACAGTCACCGATGCTCAATACACGACCAGTTTCCTCCATATCAGCCTTCGGGGCCGAATCCAGGATGCGTTCCTCCAGGATGGAAGATGTGCAGGTTACGGGCAGCGACGGTGACAGCCAGCACGGCCAGCTGGCAGGCCACCTGGGTGGCCAAACGGGCAGACAGCATCGACATCTACGTGCCAACTATATTTCGACCGGTTGAGATGGTTTTTCACGGGTGTTCCTCCTCGAAAACGCAACTAATCACTAATCACTAATCATACATCCACAGCCAGAACTTATGTCTGATCCCGGAGAATAATTAAAGCTTGTTATTATTCTTCTTGTCTTTGCTCATGTTTTCCATTATGTTAACATAAAAATATTAAAACAATAGAAACCATAAACCGGCCGGGCCCACTGTGGAGCAGAGAACGCAGAGACGTCAGGAACAAAGAGAGAGAAGAAGCGTGGACCACCAGTACCATACGCTCCCAAGGGAATTTTCGTTGGAAGCATGAGCTAAGATATTTTGCTTCTTGATGATACACCTATCGCCATCCTCGAACGGTAGAAAATGACATATTTTGTATACAAAGATCTCAAAATTAAAACAGTTAGTAACATTTGAAAAATTAATTAGAACTTTCAACTTAACCGATTCCATTGAATGGTTTAATGGTTGAATATTTATTCTGAGATTCTTGTATACTGCCATTTCAGGTCAACGACCAAGGTTATAGCGCCTTTACTCGCTTTTGAAAAGAAATACAGAAAAAGAAAACAACATTAGTAGCTCACAACCTTTTGAATCCTTAATAGGATTCAAAAGGATTGAAAAAAAAAAATGGATATACGGTATAAATCTCAATATCATACTTTTCAATGTTAAATTTAATAAATGAAATATCTATGATGAAAGCTTGGTGTATACTTAGCTTGCCATTATTTGTTGTTCGGATACTCTTGATGGATTTGTCAATTGAAATTTGAACGTAGCGATATTTCTCCATTAACATGTTTTGGAACATAATAACCTTCCCATATGAGTAGGTTTTTTCTGATGATCGCAGTAGACCACGCATCATCACACTTTTCGTCGAAACAACCCGTAAGTCACAATCGGAAAAAATATGCTCTGGAGGAGGGATCTTGACGAACATCTTACTATCCACTTTTGACGAACCTTTCATTAACTATCAGTTCTCATGTTTTCACTAAACAATTAACACTAATTTAATTTTTTTCTTCGTTCACGTGATATGAACCAATTAATATCACATTTGTTCCTGCATTAGTAGCAATCCAGAAACGAAAATTCGTTGTTGGGATAAACACAACCGAACTCTTGAAAGACACCTTCGAAAAAGAATGAATGACGAACGGAAACTATGACTTATGGAATCTATTTATCATCGTTTTGGAAACGAAAAAAACGCGTGCGGTACGTAGAAGACATCGCCTACTTCGTGTTCCTCCTCGAAAACGCAACTGGCGAAAAATCTGATGGTTTACTTCTTTTTACTTTTCTTTCCTGCTGCGATAATGCAGTTCAATCTAGTGACAATGACTGTATGCCCTGAGAATGAGTTCACTGCATTCTATTATATCTAAAGTTGAATGCATAGGCTCAACGACAAATATGTAGTTGAATCTATTATATTTATAGTTTAATGCCTAAATTCTATTATACAATTGTATTTGAATCTATCGTATCTATAGTTGAATCAATTATACCATTATAATTGAATCTATTATATAGATAGTTAGTTTCGTAAGGTCAATCAGCAGTTTGTAGTTTAATCTACTGTATTTATAGTTGAATGCATAAAATCAATTATGCAGTTGAATGCATTATATTCATAGTTGATTGCGTGACGTCAATTAAAAGTTGTAGTTGAATATATAAGTAGTTGAATGCGAAAAAATCAACTACACTTCGATGATTGGTATAACAAGCTGAAATAATTGGAACAACTGTCGTCTTTTTTCTCCGTGCGGCCGGAATTCAGTGCTGCATTACAGTGATTTTTCGCCACTGGTTTGGCAATCGAATGCGCTCGGATTCGGTCCCGGAACCAATGAGATTTTCGCCACTGATGCGGCGATGGGATTCGATCCGATTCGGAGGCTGTACCACCGGATGCTTTTCGCCACTGGTGCATCGATAGAAAGCGGACGGATTCGGCACCAGTTCGCCGGGATTTCTCCGCCACTGGTGCGGCGATAAGATGCAGACGATTCGGTGCCGGTTCCCCCGGATGTTCTTTCGCCACTTGTGCGGCCATGTGATGGGCTCGGATTCGGCACCTGTCTCATTGGGATTTCACCACAGGTGCGGCGATCGGATTCGCCAGCTGTTCCACCGGGATTCCGCCACGAGTGCGGCGATCAGATTCGACCGGATTCGCTGGCGCTATCACGGATGTTCGCCACTGGTGGGGCGATCGTATGCAGTCGAGTTCGGCACCGGTTCGCCGGGATTCCCGCCCCTCGTTCGGCGAACGGAAGCCTCGAACTCGGCGGTTGTCCCTCCTGCCTGGATATTCGCTACTGGTGCGGCGGTCGAAAACAGACGAGATTCATATCCAGTGGAATCTCGACGCCTCTGATAAAGGCCACCTGACCGTGTTGAGCTCAATCACTGAACGCGGCCCTCATAGCTGTGCAGCCTGTTCCGGTAAGGATGTTGTGCAGCTGGGCTCGCCGTATGGATGTAGATTGATGGGTGGAAGGTTGCCCAAAAAAGATTTTGTAAAATAAGGGGTCCGGGGGATAAACCTTCTTATTAGTTTTTCTGCAGGGATTCTTTCGAGCTTGCTTGGGTACTTACGGATTTCCGACCCCTTCTTCGTTTTCTTGATTTTTGCAGAGCATATTTGTGGCCCGGACGAGCACTTGGCTCTAGTATTCTGGGGGAAAAAAGGAACTTTTAGTTTCCTTCCCCTTTCCGCTTTTGACGAGACTTACCAGACACTGTGTGGTCGTTTGGCCATTCAGCTGACCCGTCTCGTTTTTCTGACCTTTCGAGCTTGCATGGGTACTTACGGATTTCCGACCCCTTCTTCGTTTTCTTGATTTTTGCAGAGCATGTCTGTGGCCCGGACGACCACTTGGCTCTAGTATTCTGGGGGAAAAAAGGAACTTTTAGTTTCCTTCCCCTTTCCGCTTTTGGCGAGACTTACCAGACACTGTGTGGTCGTTTGGCCTTTCAGGTGACCCGTCTCGTTTTTCTGACCTCCTGGCCTAGCAGCTTTTGAGATGGCCGGATTTTTCAGCCGGCATGCCTGTTGGAGAGCAAGTTCCTCATTAAGAAGCTGTGACTATTTTTCACTTACTTTTTGTCCCGTGGAGCACCGAGTTTCCCTTTGGCCCACACTTTTTATTGGCCACTTTTAAGCTCACGAGTCTCTTCGCGCCGCGTCCACCACCTTTCTCGCCGGAACTTTGAATGACGTCTTGTCAAATTTTTCGTTGAGACTGCTGCCAACTTTCCCAGACCAAAGTCACAAAAATGCCCAGTCGGGAATTCCTCCCGAAGATGGGTCCGATTACTGACGATTTCACTCGTCGAGCAGCTGCTTTCGATGATTGTTTTTCCAGTCAGGGATTTTCCCTGCTTGTCTGATGGACGCTAAGAGCAAGTTCACTGGTGTTGGGAAAAAGTGGTAGATATTTTGACACTTTTAGTACATTTTGAAAATTTTGCCATGCAAAAACATTTTCAAGATCTGTGGCCTTCAAGTTTTTTTTACAACACGTGTTGTATTTTCGCTTGCTGTGATGCCAGAATAGCAATATTTCTATCACATACGGCTGAAATAAAAACAGTGCTGTAAAAAAATACATCGTCCAAAGATCTTGAAAACATTTTTGCATGGTAACATTTTCATAATGTGCGACAAATGTAAAAATTTCTACCACATTTTCCCAAAACCAGTGAACTTCCTATAACAAAACTTTGGTAATGGATGGGTTTTTATAGAAAAAATGTTGCCAGATCGCAAGTATCGTTATAATTAACAGATTTATAAAAAAGTTCAAATGTAACCAGTATGAAATTGCTTATTTGATTTTGAATTTGATGAAGGTCGAATTTGAGCAAGATATCTTTGAAACAGTTGTTGAAATGAAGATGATCACGATCAAATGTTGAATCGGATAGCAGTTTAGTCAATTCATAAATATTTCTCCAAAAACCTGAGAATATTCTAATTCGACATTTTTTTTTTGTTTAGCTCAAATTACTTAAAATTGTTTATTTTGCTTTGCGTGGGGAAATCGAATCGTTGGAATCTCTTCATTGTAGATATGTCGCCTCCACTTTTGAAGCTATATGCTATTTTGGTAAGTTTAATACAATCTTTCCATCTGGTATATTTGTTTGAATAATTATGTTGCTCCTGCAATATACCTTCTTAAATGTTTGCTGTAAAGCCCATTAATACTTAACAATGTCCTTGAGAGATATTAGGAGAAACTAGAAATTTTAGGAAGTTGGGAGCATAGGCTTAGAAAATACAAAACACCAAAAAGATTTCCTTATCATGTAACCTTTCCCACAAGCAGAAACCTTGATTATGATCTCATTCCCTATGATATTTTTAGGACTATTTAAATTTTGTCAAACTTAGGATACTCTATGTAAGCAGAAGGAGATGAGGATAACAGGTATAAATAGAAAGATCCATGCACTTGTCAAAAGTGCTTCCTGATCATATCCTTTTACCCACACTCCCAAACAAAGTTTTTTCTAGAATACAGAGGTGACCTCGTTCCTGAAGCACAAATTAATATCTTTCATACCTTTCTCTGATTTTCCTAACTATCTATTGACTACTAGGACGTGGCCGGCGCCGACATTTTATGACTAACATGAAAGACAAAGGCGCTATGAAAAAATTGAAAATTTTAAGTTTTTGTTTCAAGAGATAGAGCTTTGTTTTGTTCTACAAAAATGTAGAATACGCAAAAATATGAAAGATTGTTGAAAACATCAAAACTCTGGTGCATGAGTTTAAAAAATCCGTTTTATCATTCATCAATTTTTAGAAATATATTTATTCTTAAAAAAAAAACGCAAACCATATGTTGTTCCACTCTTACTGCAAACTGAAAATTTCCGTGCATCAAATCAACTAAAATAAGAAGTGCGGCACGGCTTCACATAATAATTTGTGATGGTACCTACTTGAGTTTTTTTTGAGATTTTGTTAGATAAAAGGTTAAAAACCAAAAAAAGGAACAATCAATTTTGTGTTTATTGTGAAACTAGTGAAATCCATTTGTTGTATACACTGGATTCTTTTTTTAAACGATCTCATTTTTCACCGTTTTATTTCAAACGATTTTTTGAACGATTTTTTCGAAAAAGGCGATTTTTTGACATGTTAAAGACAGGTCCTAGAAATTCTCGCCTTTTTCCAAACCACTCTTGGTAGGTCAATTGATTCTAAAGAAAATAGCTTCTCGATAGAATCATGGAACGAAATAACCTTTTAGAGACTCTGCGAAGTTCCGGAACAAGCGTAGCAGGTAGCAATATCCAAAACAAATTTTTGTGCTTACCGATTTCAGTCGAAACACCTCGGACTGGTATACCAGGTTGGAAATGATCGATTTACATTCCAGGTTGGCCACTTCACTTGTAATAAGCGATGATTTTTGCCCGGTTGGTTTGAACTTCTTTAATCGATTTCTTTTTTACACGTTCACAAAAATCGTTTAAAAAAGGATCCAGTGTACACCAAATATCTTTCAATGCACCAAACAGAATTTTATTTAAAAATATTAAATTTTTTTTCAATTCTTCACACTTATGCTTCAATATTTAAAAGCTAACAGCAGAAATCCAAACTCGTCAATTTCCAATCAATTCACCTTTATCTTAACGTAACACAGCATTGTAGACGTAATTAACACATTATCATCACCATGATCGGTATACCATCAAAAGGCGTTTTACACTCAATGAAAATTCCATTTCGTGCAAGTACTTGCCGGTTGGTTTCACACCGAATGTAAACACACCGGTGGTGTTCGGTTATCTGAAAAATATAATGATTCACCCCCAGACAAAAAAAAACCTCTCGTCCGTCTTCGTTATTTGCCGCCCGAAAGGAAGAAGCTCAACCCATTCCGGCCAACCGAAACCAGTCGAGTAACCTTGCCATTGGTTTTTGAGGCAACTGCTGTTGCTAGATCGAGCGAAAAAAAATTTAAAAAAATCATATACATGGCTTATTATTAGTTGTTGTTACGTTATGCAAAGATGGAATGGAACATGAGCGATTTTCAAGGCCATTGGACACAAATATGGATGGATGCGAGAGATGTTGCAGATCTGTCTGCATCGTTTTTTTTTTCAATTTGGCTTTCCTTCGATTCGATCTGGTAGCAGGTACAGTGTCTCGTGAGTGGATTAAATTTACGAATGGAAGTCGATCGCAGATGATCACCAACTGAGGTTCATCTCGTTACCTTTCATTATTTCGAAATCAGATTTGGGCAACCAAGTCAGGGCAAGTCTTTACTGAAAGACCCAGCACAGAAAGAACTCATCATGGCAGTGTGTTGGGTTCCTCGCATTTTTGAAAATCACCTGATCACATTGTTCCGTAAGAGAACTGGTTGTACGGAAACCACCAGGTTTGATGAACGTCCTTCAATTGCAAAAACGTGTGAAAGAGTCTGATACTAATGCTTTGTTTCAATGTCATGGTTATTATTTTTTGTATTTGTCTGTCTATAGTACCAAGAAGAGTGTCTTCCGGTGATTCTGTCTGCGTCTTGTGTATGTTCTTGTATCTGATTTCTCACATCATCAATTACATTATTGATCGTCATGTCCCGAAACGTTGGATAACTGGAAACTTTAGAGTTCCATGGATCACCAAAGAACTACGCCAGATGACAACTTTTAAATGCAAACCCCTTTGAAATTATAATAGGAACAAATCACAAATAACTGAAGACCACTACCGTAATCTTAATTCTGCGTATAAAAAATTACCTCTCGATGCTACAGGAAGTGTCTGACACGACGGCAACGGAACTTCAAGAAAAATCCTAAATCATTTTGGAAACATGTCAAGGATCAGCAAAGAGTGGCAAGTTCAGATCCAGACCTTCGTAATCTGCTCGCTATAAATTTGTCTAGTATTTTCATTACTGGATCAATCTCTGTCGGTCAATTTGATAACGCTTCACCGAACTTCTCTTCCATGAACTCATCTCATCTACAATCTTGTTAGTAATAGAAGAGGGGACTGTAGAATACAGATGAACAGTGTGTGGTAGAAGGAGACTGGAAATCAAAATAAAGAAGCCCTCCCGCATAAATAAGGATTGTATCCAAACGATTTCTTAAATAGTCAAACGACTATTTAATGAAGCGTAAAAAAACCTTTAGCAAACGGTTATTCAAACTGTGAAATACTTTAGTTGAACCGTGAAATCCGAATTCACAGTATTTTTAATATGTCGTTAGGTTATGTAATTGTTTTTTTTTTTTTTTTTGTAAATTCTTTATTTGAAACGGCTCATACCTTTAGGCTTTAAGGAGCCAAACTCGTTTTGTTTGATAACAATTGTGTGCTTATATCTAGTTCACTTTTAAAGAAAAAAGAAGATAGATAGGGAAATATGAAAATAAGAAGAAATTATAGACGAAGATCAATAGCTTTTAGGAAAAGATATATTTCGAACATGTAGTCCAAGTCTCTCACACCCAGCACATCTCTCACTGGAACATAGGGTGGTTTTCCTCGGGCCCGAAGGGAGTCTATCAAATTCGTTCTAGCGACAAGATGGACCTCGCACGACCAAACAATATGCTCGATGTCGTGGTAACCTTGGCCGCAACTACACAAATTGCTGCTAGCAATATTCAAACGATAGAGTACCGCGTCTAAGGAATAATGATTGGACATGAGACGGGAAAATATACGAATAAAATCTCGACTCAGGTCCAATCTATTAAACCAGGGTTTGAGGCTTACCTTTGGGATAATCGAGTGGAGCCATCGACCCAACTCATCCTCGTCCCATTTGCGCTGCCAGTTGACAAGAGAGTTCCTTCGAACTATGAAGTAAAATTCGTTGAAGACGATTTCACGGTGATATGTGACGCCTTCCATCGCCCCCACCTTTGCCAGAGAGTCCGCCCTCTCATTACCCAATATCGAGCAATGTGAGGGGACCCAAACGAAGGTGATGGCAAAGCAACGTCTTGATAAAGCACTCAGAGTCTCCCGTATCTTCCCGAGGAAATACGGTGAGTTCTTTCCTGGTTTTATTGAACGGATTGCTTCAACAGAACTGAGGCTGTCCGTTATAATATAGTAGTGTCCTACTGGCCTTGAAACGACGCTGTCCAACGCCCAGTAAATGGCTCCTAATTCTGCGATGTATACCGAGCATGGTGGATGGAGGTTATATGAGGCAGTAGCTATTTCGTTAAAAACTCCAAATCCCGTTGATTCCTCTATAAGCGACCCATCTGTAAAGTACATTTTGTCAGCATCGACGTGTCTATATTTAGCATCGAAAATTCTTGGAATCAGAAGTGGACGGTGCGAATCAGGGATTCCACGAATTTCTTGCTGCATAGACAAATCAAACTGGACAGAAGAGTTGTCGTAGTCTGGGATGTAAACACGAGTTGGAGAATATGAAGAAGGATTAACCTGCATGGACATGAAGACATGGTATATAGACATAAATCTGGTTTGAAGATTTTGCTCAAGAAGCCTTTCAAAATTTGCGGTCACCAATGGGTTCATGACCTCACACCTGATGAGGAACCGGAGTGATAACAAATTGAATCGATCTTTTAATGGGAGTATGCCTGCCAAAACTTCAAGACTCATATTATGCGTAGAAGGCATACAGCCCAAAGCGATGCGGAGACAACGATATTGGATACGCTCGAGTTTGATGAGATGAGTTTTAGCAGCTGACTGGAAACAGAAGCTACCATATTCCATAACTGAGAGAATTGTTGTTCGATACAATTTTAAAAGATCTTCTGGGTGAGCTCCCCACCAAGTGCCAGTGATTGATCGGAGAAAATTGATTCTTTGTTGGCATTTTCCTTTCAGATACTCAATGTGGGCTCTCCAGGTACATTTGGAATCAAACCAAACCCCAAGATACTTAAAACACCTCGATTGAGTGATCGTTCTGCCTAGGAGATGAAGCTTAGGTTGAGCAGGTCTACGCTTCTTAGAGAAAACAACCATCTCCGTTTTCTGTGGAGAAAACTCAATCCCAAGCCCCAAAGCCCAGGTTGACAATCTGTCTAAAGTATCTTGTAAAGGTCTGTGCAGATGAGACTCAGTAGATCCTGTGACAGACACTACACCGTCATCTGCAAGTTGTCTTAGTGTGCAACCTTCGGAGATACAACTGTCGATGTCACTTACGTAAAAGTTGTACAAAAGAGGACTCAAACATGAACCTTGCGGGAGGCCCATGTAAGAGGTCCTTCTAATTGAAATATCTCCGTGAGCAAAGTTCAGATGTTTCTCACAAAGCAAGCTGTATAAGATGTTGTTCAATAGGGGAGGCAGACCCCGGGAGTGTAACTTGTCAGACAAAACCTCTATTGAGACTGCATCAAAAGCTCCCTTTATGTCTAGAAACACCGAAGCCATTTGCTCACGTTTTGCGTACGCCATTTGTATCTCTGAAGACAGCAAAGCAAGACAATCGTTTGTCCCTTTGCCCCTTCGAAACCCAAATTGAGTATCTGAAAGGAGACCATTTGTTTCCACCCATTTATCCAATCGGAACAAAATCATTTTCTCCATCAATTTCCGAATGCAAGACAACATCGCTATTGGACGGTACGAATTAAAATCGGAAGCTGGTTTCCCAGGCTTTTGGATGGCAATAACTCTCACTTGTCTCCAATCTTCGGGAACAATGTTATGCTCCAAGAATTGATTAAATAAATTCAACAAGCGAAATTTGGCGGCATCCGGAAGGTTTTTCAACAAGTTAAATTTGATTTTATCAACTCCCGGAGCTGAATTGTTACAAGAGAGGAGAGCAAGTGAGAGTTCCATCATTGAAAAGCTGGAATCCAGATCGCATCTGTTCGGAGACACACTTCGGATGATTTTTTGCACTGGTGTGGAATCTGGACAGATTTTCCGTGCGAAATTGAAAATCCATTTATGCGAATGTTCTTCACTTTCGTTCGTGTGAGAACGATTACGCATGCTGCGTGCCACATTCCACAAAGTGCTTAAGGATGTTTCCCGCGACAAACCTCCCACAAAATTACGCCAATGCGCACGTTTTTTCCCCTTGATCAGATTTTTAAATTGCTGCTCAAGAGAAAAATACGCGTTGAAGTTATCCAGGGTTCCGTGTTTCCGAAAAACTTTAAAAGCGTTCGATTTGTCCACGTAAAGTTTAGTACACTGACTGTCCCACCATGGATTGGGAGGCCTTCGGCGAACAGATGGATCTGGGATGGGTTTCGTTTGAGATTTAACTGCGCTATCATGGATCAAGCAAGCAAGGAAGGTATATTCCTCCAACGGAGGTAACACTTCCACAGAATGGATGGCTGAAACAATTGCGTCCGAGTACTTTTTCCAGTCGATGTGTCTTGTGAGGTCATATACCATATTTGTTGAATTTGAAGCGTTCACCCCATTGGTGATTGTAATTTTGATAGGCAGGTGATCACTACCATTGGGATCAGGGATTACCTTCCACTGGCAATCCAATGATAGTGAGTTTGAGCAGAGTGAGAGGTCAATTGCACTTTGTCTAGCAGGAGGTTTAGGTACCCGTGTTTTATCACCCGTGTTCAAAACTGTTAAATTGAAACTGTCGCAAATGTCATAGATAAGAGTAGAACGACTATCGTCAGTTTGCTCCCCCCAGACAGTCCCATGTGAATTAAAGTCACCCAGGATCAACCTTGGTTCAGGTAGCACTGAGCACAGGTCCTCTAGGTGGCTTTGGTTCACTGCAACTCTCTGAGGCCAGTACAAACTGACAACACATAAGTCCTTACCCCTTATAGTTGTATGACAAGCAACAGCTTCAATTCCTCCTGACAAAGGGAGGTGGATTCTATAGAAAGAGTGGCGCTTATTGATCCCTAAAAGCACCCCTCCATAAGAATCATTGCGATCGAAACGAATGATGTTAAAATCGTGGAATGAGATGTTTGCTTGAGAAGAAAGCCATGTTTCAGAAAGGGCAAAAATATCGCAACTAGTTTCATGAAGAAGAAATTTGAACGGATCCAGTTTAGGGATTAGGCTACGACAATTCCACTGTAACACAGTGATATCTCCGACCTCTCGGCTTAAATTAGCCATCGAGAGAGATAAACACTGAAAGAAGGGGCCAAGTTTGCATCAATTGCTTCAAAAATGTCTTTACTACAGGAAGCATAGAGGTAACAATACTCCTGATCGATTCCGAGACGTTAAAAAAAGTAAAGACCCCATTTAAAATGTCGGACAATTTAAAAATTCCAGATTGTGAAGTTGATTCTGGCGAAACAACGTTAGGAACGAAAGACTTAGCAGTTTCCGCAATGTGTGGTGTATTCTGAGATGTCATATTCATACGGAATCCAGGAGGGACTTGTTTTTCTTTCACTATAGGTGTCGGTTTTTGCTTAATACCAATTGAGGGACTAAATGTTGGGATTTTCGCTGGAATTTTGGGGGTCTTCGGTGCTGGTTTTGAGCGTTTTCGCGAGTTGGCTACAAAGATGACCGGGTGTTCTTCGTCGGTAGAATCTGCTTCTACATTGTCTACAACTGACAGCGCAGTAAAAAT
The DNA here is from genome assembly GCF_029784155.1 of Uranotaenia lowii. NCBI lineage: Eukaryota > Metazoa > Arthropoda > Insecta > Diptera > Culicidae > Uranotaenia > Uranotaenia lowii. The sequence goes on along the minus strand of NC_073691.1, from coordinate 154,937,777 downwards.
GTTACTTGAATGAGGTTGGATCGGAGGCGCCGCGCTCTTCAAAATGGCGGCATAAGACCGTTTTGAGCGTTCCTTCAAAGAGCGCTTTTGGCTATCCCAGCGACTCTTATATGCCTCGCACGAGGAGATTTCATGGGGTGAGCCCCCGCAATAGACACATTTCTGCTCTATTGCTGAGCACGCTCCAGCCCCATGATTCTCCCCGCATTTGGGACACCGTGGCTTGTTACAGCAGTGCGACGCAGTGTGTCCCAACTTATTGCAATTCTTGCAATCCATGGGGCGAGGAACAAAGAGTCGCACAGGCAGCCTCAAAATTCCGTCAATCAAGACGTAATGAGGGAGGGCGGTTCCCGCAAAGGTCACTCGAAATGAGCCTGAAGGTGAGTACCCTTTGACTCCATTTACGACGGTGGCAGTTCTGAGTTGGCGGCAATCCAAGATTTCGACCGAAGCCGAATCGAGGCTCTTAAACTTACCAACGCCGTTGGATTTCACGTAATCTGCCTTCAAACTCATTTCTGTAATCACGCCCTCGATCTCTACGTCTCGAGACGGAATGTACACGTGGTACTCTAAGTTTATAAAATTGCTGATAGCGATTTCATTTGCGGCTTTCCGGTTGGCCACTTCAACTCGCAATTTGTTTGGTCTCACCTTTTTAATGCAGGTTACGGAGGACCACCTTGCCAGATCTCTTGTGATCTGAACCACATTTAATTGCTTACCATTCTTTTTGGGCCGGATGAAAACCACCCAAGGACCAGTGAAAGTTGTGCTCTCTGTGTAGACTCGGAGTCGGGATGCTTTACTTTCAACTGAGGATGACTCAGAATTATCATCCATTGGAGAATGAAAATCATTAGAAGGACCCGCAACAACCGAATCCTCTAAATGCTCCTCATCCTCATAGACGCTGTCTTCGTCATCCTCAGTTGAGGGGATCAACCCCCCGCCTTCGCTCATATTTCTTCACACGAACACGAATGTCCAATGTTAAAAATATGAACGAAGCAAACAATGGTCGAAATAAAGAGAAATAGATAGTAAAAAGAAAAAGTGAAAAAGAATGAAAAAGAACTTACAATTTTTTTCAAGCACTTCTTAGTAAGCTAATTTTCTTGAGTGTTTTTTTCCTGGTACACAACCACGTGTTCTTCTGTCGATCGCAGCTGGCCCTGGCGATGACGACGGCAATGATGTTTTTTTCCTCGGTTGATTGATGATGATTCGATTCAGCGGGAGGGAATGACCAATCGAATTCAGACTTGTGCAATGCTTCCGTTATCCGAACACGGCAATTAATACCGGATTATCGGACAACCGCCCATACAGTAATCAAACCTGGATTGGGAGGAAACTATTTGCACTCCTCTGCTGATGGTCCTGGTGCTGATGGTGACGACAAGGCAGCCTGATGTTCCAGCCAGATGTGGGGATTGCGCACCAGCGCTGCCGGGGGAAACACAGCTTGTCACTTCCGTTGCTGAATGGATTCGGCAATTGACGACCGAATGATGCAGGATAACTGCTTGTGGGAACTTAAAACTTTTTTTCACTTCTGCGTGTATTAAGCACCGATATGTAGCGAAACGAAAATACATCCGCACTTGCCAAGCGACTGGGATGGAATGTTATGTAATTGTTAAAAACGGTTAAAACACTTATATGGAGGAACTGTTTCACAAACAGTTGAGATAACGTACAAAATTCACTTGTAGAAAAGTTTTTAGTGCATCAAACAGTTACTGCTAAAGTTTTCCTTAAAGTTATCTTGTACCTTAACATTTACAATAATAGTTATGACAAGATTTGACAAAACGTTCTTCCAACGTTACAAAAACGGTATTCAGAACCGTGCGTGATTGGATCACGTACACATACACAAATGTGAGTGGAGTTATCGGATTCGAATAAATAAAATACAACATTTTCTTTTCACTATTTTCTATTATTTTAATAAACTTTTTCCGGCCAGCTTTTATCATCGCCTGCGTATTTCATTTAATTCATGTAGTGGGAGGTCCTCACGGCTGGGGAACTAGAATCGGGCGCTTGCTGTAGGTTGCAGCTAGCTAGAAGCAGTTCCGGTGGCTTTTCTGCCCGGTTCGAACGGCAGCCGAATAATTTTGGGTGATGGTTGCGGTCCCTATCCATGAGCTCCAGGGCCCTAAGAAATCGGTATTGGAGGCCATAAATACGCGTTTCTGCAAAGAAAAATTAAACAGATTAATAATGGTAGATTGTTTTTGGTGTTTTTAAATGTAACTTACGCTTTTTACCCTTTTCCGCTTTTTTCCCTTGAATTCGTTCCGGGTGGAAGAAATGCGATGGTGGTAAAGATCCGATTGAGGTTTATTGAAAGGATCCTTTTACCCAGGTGGAGTATCCTGGAGAAGTTGTGAAACGCCAACGGGGCTGGTCGCAGGAATCTTAAACACTGCCAACGGGACTGGCCGTCCGGACGCATTTGGTTACTGGAATGCATTTTTCCCCCAGCGGGGCAATTTTTTTTAGTCGCCATTTCCTGGGTGTGTATCTTAAAATTAAATACCTGATTTGTTTGCAATTTATGTTTCGCGGCTAACTTTTTGGGGATAAATTCACGAAAACGCGCGAAACCGGACGGCTGGAACATATTGCGATTTCGAATTTCCGAAGCACTTTTCGTCTGTGGGCAGTGGTGCCAAGTATATCGATTTTTTTCAAAACAAAAGTTTTTCAAATGTGATTGCTAAATTCTTTGACAGTAATATGTGAAAATATTTAATAAAAATTTTAGATATTGAAAGGTGTGGGAGAGGGGATGGGGGAGTGTATTTTATGAGGGTAAACATATACTTAAAACGAAACTATGTTTTTTTAAACTTATGTTTGTAGGTGTTTGACAGAACCGTGACATCAATATAATTTATTAATGAATGTGACACAACTAATCTTAAGATTAATGATGTGATACAACTCCAAGGCGTTTAGTCAACTGAGCAAAACAAACGTAAATTAATTTTGCAGGCTCTCTTGCTTGAAATTTGGATTCATTGGACCGTCTTGAACCTGGCTGCATGGTATTAATATTCTTAATTAAATGAAAAAGTTTTAAATATATGAATATTTTCATAAATGTGTGCTGATTTTTTTTTGCTAAACCATCTGGCAGCTCTGATCAGCGTTTCGGTCAATTTTTGACGAGAGTTTGACATAAGTCATGGATGCTAGGTGTAACGGTTTGCGATCATTTTTACATTAAAGAAAACTTGAAGTTAACCGTTCATACCATTTATGAACCGTTCTGAATACCATCACTTTTCCACATGAACGTTCATATTTCGTTCTTATCGATATCGAACTAAAGTTTAATGTAAAAGCTACGTCTACAGAGACAATCACTATTCCTGGAGCCGTAGATTAATCGTATAGACTGTTTGAGATACAGTTTTTTAGTATGCGGGCTCAGCTCAAGCAAATTTACCAATGTTTACTGTTTACAAACAAATTCACTGAATCTCACCGCGCTCTCCTCGCCTACTTACTGACAAAGTCAGAGAACCTTGTGATTTAAGAACCTTTGTCTGGCAAAGAGAATGACGGGAGCCAATCGAACTGTCATTCGCGCGGAGCCAATCGAGCATTCTATGAAAATGTTCAAGCTCTTCATTACATGCTATGTTTGTCACTTCAACTCGAAATCGCTTTTTAAAAATATATTGTGATCTTTAGGTGAAAAAATAGTGAAAATTATGCTAAATAACTTTAGTTAATGTTACCAAAAAAGCATTGTGAATCACAATACTTCATCCATGATTTTCCAATATTTAGAGAGTTTGCTCGATTGGCTCCCGCAAATGACAGTTCCATTGGCTCCCGTCATTCTCTTTGCCAGATTATATGAAATTATAGTGTCTATAAAATAAAACGAGTTGAAAGGAGTTTTTTTTTATTAGTTGTTAACCCAGGTGGTAAATCCATTTTACGGATTGCATTCCAAGGCGCGGCGAGCCACCGCGTCCCTCCAGTTTGCTACTCTGGGTCCATGGGTGCAATTGGACGACTCATGATACAACGCTAAGGAACTGTACCCCCTACGCCATAAAGTCCACCTGGGGCCACTGACCTTTGTTCCCACCTTGAACTGTTTGACACACTTTGCTTCAATATTGGGAGGTCAATCCGCGCTAGTGCGCTCCAAGGCAATACTCGTTTCGGAATCCTCTGTCAGCAATACCTCATTCTAACACAACTCGATCACAACCCCTCCTCTGACGAGTTAGGACCCGACATCTCATCGTGTGAATGAGGTCCCCATGTAGCGCAACTACAAGCTTTGTGGATCTAGTCCAGGAAGTCCAGAAACACAAAGCGAGTTGTCGACGACACTTTCTCTGTTTGAACACGCGGGTTGGGGGTGGGGGGGGAGGGTTAAGCCTCCTATGCCACGTGTAGGACTCAGATTCCTCCGAACTCACAAGTAGTGTTGACTTAAGTCACCACTCAGCGCAACTACTCAATCTTCAAGTCGGGCGCTTGACTCACCCGAAGCGCAGATCGAGCTGTAGACCTCCCTCATCAGGTCGCACTTGCGGTTCGGGCGCATCAATTCCCGAAACGCGTGTCGAACCCTGTGCTTAAACTGTGCCTCTCTGACACTGACGTGTAAAACACGTCCCTAAGTGATCGGCCCACCATTGGCCACCACTTTGCGCTTCTACTCGTTTTGCGAGTCGGGTCTATACCCACCGAAGCGCAAAACGAGTTGGCGATCGCTTTCCCTCCGGTCACGTCCGCATTTCAGGGCCATGACCCCCCGATCGCGTGTTGAACCCTCACCCTCACACCCGAGTACTGGTACCTAAGTACCTGGGCGCATCTGCAATACGCCGGACTTGCAGACACGTTTCCGCCCTGGACCACGAGGAGGTGGAACTACCAGCCCAGATCAGCCCAGAGTTGAAAAGAGTAACTGAAGTAAAGTGTATTGTTATTCCTGTAAAGTTGGAATACTGAGTAGTTAGATGGCAGCACTTTACATGAAGACTTTTCGATTGAAGCTGATCGAAAAACGCAGCGAGTTTTGAGTTCAGTCTATAAACGAGTTTAGGTAAGGAAATACGTGTTTTGAATTCTTTTGGTTCCTTACAGAACGAGATATTTTGAGGCTACGACACAGTGGACGAATTGAGTAGCTCATAATAATGCTTAAAGATTTTGATCAATAAACACGTCCTATTGAATGTTCTTATCGGAGTGTGTAAAAGGCTTTTGTAGAAACGGTTAGGATAGAGAGAGATGAAAAAGTCAGTCGATTAACTAATTTTGGCGTGAACGGACGCGAGTGCATCAAACCAATTAGTAGATTCAATCGATGAATCCGAAAGGGACCGTTTTGAAGGTGACTACTAAGATGAAAAACTCTCTTTCCTATGGCCTGGACGGAATACCCCCCACTTTTTTGAAACCCTTTTCATGCCTCTTTTCTTGTCTCCTATCAGAGGAATTTCCGCCTGTTTTTCTATTTGTCCAAGCAATATTTTTCGAATGTTCGGACCCTGCTGCCTTTGAAAAGGTTATGCTATGCTTATGTTTATGCTTATGATACATACACAGCCAGATCTTTTCAGCATTTCGGTGAGCAGTAAAAGTAGGGGAAAGGTTTCCTAAATGGGCCTATCGGGTTAAATGACCCAACGGCTGTTTGATGAAATGGCTGACTAGACAGCTTATCTGACCAATGCATTTTGAGGGTGATACGCTTAGAACATAAGACAAGAAAGAATTTAATGAATTTACAAACTCATAAAAATTTAAAAAATCATGCAAGGTATTGATACATTTTGATGTAATATTTCGACTTTTAAAAATTATACGTAAAGAAGCTTAAACTAAAAACTAGGATGGTTTTTGTTTCTTACTCAAATGAACTTAAGAAATTAATCATATTCCAGCTTTTGTGGAGGTTTTATAATGATTATATAGTGGAATAATAGGATGTTTTTGTATGCCCCCATCATGTTTGTAAAATGCCTCCATCCTAAAATAACAGGTTAAATAGAATAAATAAATGATTTTTTTCATTCAACCTTCAAATCTAAGCTCTGAATAACATCTTAAGAGAGAATTGAAGATCCATAAACAGATTTGATAAAGTTTTTCTCATGGATGAACTGCCTCCATAGTATGGCAACCCTAACTTTGGCAACAGAAATTTTGTTCAAAACATAAATAGGCGCATTTAGCCCGCACGGTTTGAGGTTCGGCATTTTAGACAACACTTTTAATAAAATCGTTTTCTTGGAAACAGAAGAAAATTTCAACATAAAAATTACTCCAATGTATAGAAAACAGATGCCTGCACACGTGTATATAGTTTTTGTACACATATTCGATGTGATATTTGATTAAATCAGTGTTCTGCTTAATAGGCGCATATAGCCCGCTCCTCCCCTACATTTACTATTAATTTTAACTCGTCCGGGCTCATTGTGCAGTATTGGACGCAGTGAAAATTGGAACATAGGAAGGAAGGAACGTGGACAACAGTTCCATGCGTTTCTATGATTATAAAATGTTTGAAATATTCACGATGGAAGCACATTTGCTTAAATTTACTGTTCTCCTTGATGTTGTGAGTTCGTCCTTTTGTCGGTGGTAATGAGGTTTTTCTGCACAGAAATCCAAAACTATGCAGTATAAATTGAATCAATTGATAAATTGTAATTTTTAAATTACTTTACTGGACGTTTAATCGACCTAAATGTTTCGGATAATTGTGCACCATCATCTCTGGGCATTGACCTAAGATATGTCGCCTCTACTCGCTCTCAAAAATAAATATTGAAAGATTTAAGAAAAAAAAATTAGTACCACCACAAAATCTCTTGAAATTTACTCTTCCAAAAGATTTTGCGGAATTATTGTGAAAGTACATATAAGAATCACCTTATTCGTACGACGATTTCTGACGTAACAGACCTGTCCGCTGCCTTTGACAAGGTTTCCATGAAATTGCTGCAGATTCGTTTTCTGCCACCTACACACTTAATCTTTTCTCCTGTGGTCGGAACGATTGCGTCCTGTATTTTCAACAGCTGAAAATTACAGGACGATCTCAGGACAGAAAACCACTACAGGAAAACAACTGTCAAAATCACCTGTATGGTCGAAACGATGTACTCCTGTGGTTTGCAGGAAGTTTTCGAAATTATCCTGTAGCCTCGAGACTGTTTCCTTTCGAAATTTACATGTGAAATTCGGATATATTTCGCACAAAATACCAATTTAAAATTAAAAGCACTTTCATTGATGATTTTTTTTTAATAATATCAAATCGCTGCTATATTCTGTTGCTATTCTACCGGTTTTTTGCCTGAAAAAAAAAACAATTGAATGTTATTCTTTAAGTAACTATTCATTTTGAAAAAAAAATACCTGAAACTTATATGCATCAAAGTATGTTCCTCAACCTGTTGGATTTGAAGTCAAGCTCCGCCGGTAGAACCTTTGGCGCAAAGGTTTCTTCTGCCTGGCTACCAGCATCACCGATGTTTCAGCTGAATCCTGGCCGCATCTAAGAAACAGAACAAATAAAAATTTTCGATAGTGGTATCAAGTTAATCTCTTCTTTTTTTAAAGACAAAACAATTACGGCTCACTTTTCTCACTGTTTTTCTTTGGCTGATGGATGGCTCGTCTGGAGGAGGTGTCCTATATGGCCGTAAGAGCAACTTTCGCAACTCATATTCTTGAAGTTTCATTTGGCCTTTGTCGTCACAAACGGAAACTTTACGTAACTTTCCGCCAAAGGTGAAAAAAAAGAAACTATTAATAAAAAGCGAGACAAAAAACATTTGACAGCTGAAGTTCTCCCGTGATACAGGACGATTGTTCGATCACCTGTGCGTTCGTAGGAATTTCATCGCGAATTTCAGAAGAAATGAAGCGACCCGAGATTCGAGAGGGGTTTCGTTCGAACTTCGTTTAAATCAAGCAATCTCCCTGTGATTCGGATAGTCATTATCCCGAGGGGGGAATTTGTAATCTTAGTGTGTAGGACCGATTGTGTTTCTCATTTATTTCAATGACGCCCTCTTATTGCTTGACGGACCAAAACTCGCCTACGCTGATGATCTGAAATTGTACAAATCAAAATGAAAATGAAATTTGGGAAGCTTTATTTTCATCACTGTAAAAACTTTGGCCATGTATGCTTCGAAAGTTTTGTTAGTATTTTTTAAGTTTTAATTGAGATCACTGTGTTTGTTGGCCGCAGTAATCAGGAGCCCAGTCCAATGTACTTAATTAACTGAATTATAGGTTACATATATAAATTGACATAAATCTAAGTACATCTAAGTAAATCTTGACTTGTCCAATATTTTTCTACGGAAAACATTTCTGGGAACGCCGAAGTCAAAGTATTCCAAAAACGGGTGAAGGTTTTTAGGATGCCTATAAGAGCGCTGTTAGCCCCATAATTATTCAGCCGAACGGGAACATAGAGTTGCAGATTCTGGTTTCTCAATCTTCGCGGTCGCACGTTGAGAGGAATAGCTTCCAGCAGCGAGGGACAGTCAATTCTCGATGTAAGGAGATCCGCAACGACCAAAGCACGTGTTACATTTGCAACACAACATATCCTTCAGAACGTCAAATAAACAAACAACAAACGGCCCATGGCAACCTGATTGAATAGTTTAATATTACTATAGGGCTCTTGCTACATACACATACAAGAGGTCTGTTGGGCACATATCTTAGGATTTTAAATGCGACAAAGGCAAAATTCAACTAAAATGTTGGTGTTACCTTGAAGGAATGCTCTATTTCTCTAAAAAAAATTCATAAAGTATATTTCGAATCATTTACTAACAAATGGAAACGATTTTATGAATATTTTATTTCGTATCAGTGCGGAACCAAGCAAAACAAAATAAGAAATAAGCCAACCGTCATTGTAATGCACGGTTAAACGATTCCCCCAGATATTGTGTGGATGTATTCGTGTCTATCTTATGAAATTATGAACCAGGAAGATGATGTTAAGAGCTTACGTCACGAAATTGATTTAGAAACTTCAGCAATATTTGACATGTTTCTACTGGAAACGTTCGTGTCCTGTACAAAATCTTCATTTTTTTCACAGAACCTCATTCGAAATCAGAAAAAATCATAAACAAGTAAAAAAATGTTCTGGCTTTTATAAAAAATGTGCTGTAAACAAGAAACTTTTCAATAGTTTTCATAAATTCTTGAAAAAATACCTTTCGATTTGTATTCATTTTACATGGGGCTGTCGCATTAGTTTGCCCAACGGCTTACTTATACTAATGCATTGTGTACAAGCCCTATGTACAACAAAATCGCCAGCTTTTATGTTGTCAGTTAATTTTTTGCGATCGATGCACCTCTGGTGCCGACATTGCCCTTAAAAAAATACTGCGAAAAACTGAAAAAGAGTGCTTTGTCTGTATTAGTCTGTGCCACCTATGTAATGTTTGTATTTACATGTGCAAAATTTTGTGAAGATCTGTCTAGTAGCCCTTGAGTAAGGGTCCAATGAAAAAGTTCGTCGACTAAAATATTTTGCACAATTTTGAAAAATCCCGGAAAGTCCTATTGGGAGATCACAAACCAGCTGGAAATCCTCAATTCGACCAAAATAGTTGTGGTAATAGGTACAGTTGCCTTTCAGTTGGAGGAATTGTAAAGAAGGTAAACTTTTCTGTCTGATTCGTCCAGCAGACATTGAAATAGACCGGAAAAAGCTGACCACCGATAAAAATAAACAAAATGCGGTTATCTGTGAAATAGTTGGACCACTATTGGAATAATATTTCGAGAAATTAACCAATGGATTGCGGGCCAACTAAAGTTTTAATTAACATCTGTGAAATGATTATAAGGTTAAAGGATGTTGGTTTTGTCCTGGAGGAGGAAAATCTGTTAAACTTGTCATAATTTCGATCACATAGAAAATTTTGAGTAATTTGGAGGTCTCCAGGAAATAGATAATGTCATCAAAATCAAACTTGGAATCATCGTGTGGCGCCCAACAAAATTAGTCTTTTCATTGAACCCTATCTCAAAAACCACTGGACAAATCATCACAAAAATTTGCAAACGTAAACATCCCATTACTAGATTAACTGGAAAGGTACACATATAAATGAAGACAACTTTGTACCTCTTCTGTGTCCAACTTCACGTGAATGGATAAAATCACGCCTACGCAATAGTAATACCAACGATCTTACCAATGAGCTTACGACGACTCAAGTGACCCACTTAGTAGTTGCAACTCAACCTCATCAAAGTCGTGCTCGCCGCTTCCTTAAAGTTCGATCAATTAATTTCGTGCTTGAATAACATTCAGTAAACCAGTCCAATTGGCATGATCGCAGAACAGGTTTATCCAATGACACAACCCGCGTGTAGCTGGGATCCTTTTTACTACCTAGCCCGAAACTTTACAACTCCTTTCGAACTTTCTTATTTGGAGGGTAGTTGATCCCCGCCTTTTGAATTATGTAACGAAATTTGCAAAGGGGATTGAAAAATTGCTACGCACTTTAACAACAGAGCCGCCACCCCCCGTTGCTGACAACACGAAATCCAAATACCTGGCAGTTCCATCACACTGTTCCGAAACAATCACTGAAACGACCGACACGCCTCAGCTCGCGTGTGTTCCTCCATTTAGGCGTACAGGCGCAACACTCACAAACCGGACGACTGGTGGACAATGCTGTAATCTAGTTTATTCACACCGAACGGGCAACTGATGTCCATTTCCCGCGCGCCCGCCCTTTTCTTCGCTCGTCCTTGGAGATTTGAGAAACAGCAATCGTGTGACCATGAATGCCATGAAGACCTAAATGCTGGGCTGTGAAAAATCAGATACGCAGATTTTGGAGGGGCTGTTTGCCCCTCAAGTAATGTAAAAAATATTCATCGATTTAAAAAGCTTTACACCACCCACTAATTTGTTGATAGTTTTTGCTGAAACCCACAGTTGGCAAAAAAAAATGGTTGGAAATTCAATACCTCCGCCACTGCTACGAGGAAACCTGAGCCCAAGAAACTTTTACGGCTTAACTGATGAAAAGTAGGAACATACCAAAGTACTTGTTTACCTTCTTCGTGCACGGAAAGGCGGTACTGCCGGGTCTGAAATATAGTTTAATGTGAGGATCGAGCGGACATTTTTGAAATACAAGGTCACGTGCCTCGACAGTTCCCACTTGATAGTAAGAAGTGATGGCAAAGAAAGATGAAAAATAATACTCCGTTGCTGCTGTTGTAAAAGAAATGTAGCAAAATGGAAGGATAATTTTTATTGCTGGGTACGACGCGACGTTCATGTAAACATGTTTATGACAGCCCATAATTACAGCAATTGGCCGAGCGATCACGCAGAAATTGCTGTATCTAGACTGGTTACCCTTGAATCTCTGCGAACTGGTGATAAGTATTGTCCATTTTGAAATTAATAATTGCACCCGGGGGCATGAGTTCAAAGTTGATAAGCTCATAAGCTCTAGTTTTAATTAGAAAGTCTCCATTAAGCGATCAGGTATTAACTAAATTTAGGTTTCTTTAATCGGAAACATAAGAATTTTCAAGGTTATACAATTTTGGACCCACGAAATTTATGACTCTAAATATTCAAGGGTGTCCATGATGAAATTGCCACACTATAAAATTGCTCTAACTTTCAAACCGTTGCAAAACGTTGGGTAGAATTCAATGCAAAATTTGGGTGAATTTAGTTCATAGTGCATTGTTTACATCCTGCAAGTTTTAAAGTCCTGTGATCAAAACTCGCGGAAATGGAGTCGAAAGAACAGCTCGTGCGTGATAAAATCTTGCCCCAACCGCGTAGTTTGGGCCTTCAACCGAAACCCAAACGGCTCTGTTCGGGATGTGGCTAAGAAGCTGCACCTAAGCCTAAGTTTTCTCCAGAAGGTCGAAACTGAGGCTGGGCTTCGAACGTTCAAGGTACAAAAGGCTCCTAATCGCGATGAGAAGCAGATCAAATCCACCAAAACCCGTGCCAAGCACTTTTACCTTAACATGCTGACGAAAGTTGAATGCTGCATCATGGACGACGAAACATATGTGAAGGCCGACTTCAAACAGATCCCCGGCAACCTATTTTTCACGGCCAGTTCAGATATGTTCAGCGTTCCGGGGCATGTCCTAACTCAGAAGATTTCCAAATTTGCGAATAAATGATTGGTTTGGCAAGCCATCTGCACGTGCGGGATGCGGAGTGCACCTTTCGTGACCCATGACACAATGAACGGACATGAAAGAGTGCCTCCAAAAGTGGCTGCTTCCTCTCCTGAAGGCCCACAACGTTCCAACAATCTTCTGGCCGGATTTGGCCTCATGCCACTACTCCAAGGACGGGCTGAAGTGGTATGCGGACAATAAGGTCAATTTCGTGCCGAAAATGTTCAACCCTCCCTACACTCCGGAGCTCCGCCCCATCGAGAAATACTGGAAGATTATGAAGCAGCACCTTCTGAAACGACCTAACAGTCAAGAAACTGAAGAAATTATTGCTTTACATGCAAAAAACGGCTTATTCACAGGTTGTGCAGAATCTTATGGCCGGGGTTAAGGCTAAGGTCGGGCATTTGCGTAAAAAACGAGTAAAATGGTATAATGAAGTTTAATAGTTTTTGTTCTTTCCTGTAAATTTGATGGCAATCGGATGAAAACTTGAGTTTTGCGAATCAATTTTGTGTGATTTTTAAAAAAGCTCCCCAGAAAATTTTTTAGGCGTATCCGGGCACTTTTACCCCAGAAACGAGGCAAAATCCAGGCATTAAAATTTTTAACTTCAAAACCGGTTAAATACCCTGTTTTAACATCCAAAAATGGTATAATAATGCTTACAATATGAAGTGATGAATTACCGTAATTTATGTTTGTTACTGAATTGCCGACTATATCGGTGAAAAGTGATGCCCTTTTAAGTAAGAACATATCAGGATTATGAATTTATTTATAGACGGAGAGAAAGTTAGAAGAAATGAAAGATGTTGAAAATGAGCTGGTAAAATTTAACCTTCTTCTAAAAATTGTTGTTTATGCCCAAACAAATAATCTGACATAGATAAACTAAACTTTAATCAAATTATACACTAAAACACTGCACTGTTTGATTAAACAAGAATTCAAATACCATCGTAAATACTAGACATTAAAAGTGTGTTTTCGTTTTGTATATTTTGGCTTCAAAAAAGGGCTTTTAAATCCGCTTTTTCACAGAAAGTTGGGTGTTTGAGGCTGATAGTTAAGTGAAAGCAGAAAATTTATGATAAATTTTCAGTACATTCTGAACGTTGTGAAAATAATATTCATTCTTGTCAAACCAATCTGCAGGGCAAGTGCAAACGCACCTTTAAGCCATGTAACATCCGCCATTTTAGAATTTCATCTCCAAAATGGTTCAACATAATATTAGAATTTTCAGAAGGGATATCCAAAGTGTTGTATCTGAATCGGATATTCAAAATTCTGTAACTTCTTGGAAAGTGAAAGTATTATTTATTTATTTACATAGTATTCCGTCTCACGACATAACTTGACGAACATAATTCCTAAAATTCACTCGGTTCATAGCAGCCGTTCTCCAATTTCTCGGGCACCCCACGTTCGCCAGATCACGCTCCACTTGGTCTAACCACCTCGCTCGTTGCGCCCCCGCTCGTCTTGTTCCTACCGGATTCGTAGCGAACACCTGTTTTGCAGGACAGTCGTCCGGCATTCTCGCAACATGTCCAGCCCAGCGTATCCGGCCAGCTTTCACCACCTTCTGGATACTGGGTTCGCCGTAGAGTCGCGCGAGCTCGTGGTTCATCCTTCGCCTCCACACTCCGTTCTCCTGTACGCCGCCAAAGATGGTTCTTAACACTCGTCGCTCGAATACTCCGAGTGTACGCAGGTCCTCCTCGAGCAATATCCATGTCTCGTGCCCGTAGAGAACAACCGGTCTAATAAGCGTCATATACAGGTTACACTTCGTACGAGGGCAAAGTCTTCTCGACCGCAGTTGCTTGTGGAGTCCATAGTAGGCACGACTTCCGCTGATAATTCGCCTCCGGATCTCACGGCTGGTGTCATTGTCTGCGGTCACCAGTGAGCCGAGATAGACAAAGTCTTCGACTATCTCCAGCTCGTCGCCGTCGATCATGACCTTGTTATTACTGGACAAGCGGGTTCGGTCGGTCTCGGATCCGCAGGCCAGCATGTACTTCGTCTTGGACGTATTAATCATCAACCCAATCCTTCCTGCTTCGCGTTTCGGAAAGTGAAAGTCTTTTGCTTAAAATAACAGTCAGCAAAAATGGAGTCCTGAAAATAATATATATTGCTTGAAAACAGCAAATATATCAATAAAAGTTGATAAAATATACCGGTATACGACCGATACACTGACGCATCTCCGAGTTAGTTTGGAAAAAGCCCCGTTTATGGGGGCAAGTGTAAACTTAGAAATTATTTCACAAAAGTACAATTGCTTCTTACCAACAATTTTAAATTTTTCACTTTCAACGGAAATTTGTTGAGAACTATTTCTGTGATGCAACTAAAGATTAGAATCATCGTGTAGTGCGCTATGCATTATAACCTTAAAAATATATCACTGACAACACTGACATGACTCTTACAAGAGAATTTCGTTAAATTTTTGGCTAAAAAGCCACATACTGTTGTCATTGCGGGGCAGTAATCTGCCATGAAAATTTGACCTACAAATACCCTTATTTTTACTAAAAGTCTTGTGTAATTTTCCAACTACCAGACAGTCAGTTCTTACATTACCAAACGTTTCACGATTTTCGGGAAAAATAACCGAAAATGTTTCAGTTGTCATAATTATTACTGAAGTTTCTGTAAAAATTGACGATTTTCTTTTTGTAAAATACGGTATTTCGGTTGAAAATACCGATTGTTCAATAAATATTACTCATGTCTCATGTCTCATGTCTCTTGTCTTATGTGACAGGTCTCTGGTCTCAGGTCTCAGATTTCATGTCTCTTGTCTCAGGTCTGAGGTCTTAAGTCTTAAGTCTCAGGTCTCAGGTCTCATATCTCAGGTCTCATGTCTCAGGTCGCAGGTCTCATGTCTCACGTTTTTAGTCTCAGAGCTAAGATTTTCCCAACTTCAAAAATGTCTTTGTGTTTCTCGATCAAAAGGACTATTTTCAATCAAAAACCGTATTCATTCGAGAAAACCGTGTAAAAAAACCCGCTTTAAAAAAAAATGTGAAAATGCTTTCGCAAATGTGAAGTTTTCAGTTTGACAAGTCTTTCGCTCGATTGGAATGACCATGACAGAAAATCGAAGATTCCAATTGGAACATTTCTTCTCTTTGTTAAATATAGTCTCTTTGGTTCGGTAATACAACCAGCTGAAAACTGGCAAACTGTCAATCAATCTTCAGTTTGAACTACCGAGTTTCGGTATTTTATACCGAAAAGATCCGTAGCTGGCAGTTTTGCTTGTCGACCATGGGAAAATTTGCTGAACTTCAGATATTGAAAATTTGGTAAAAAAAAATTAGATTTGAACGAAAATGGGTATATTTACTGAGTTCTCCAAAAGTAAACCTTTAAAAAAAATAACAGCAATTATTTTGAACGATGAGATTTTACCGCGATTTCAGATGAACATTCACACGTACAGTACCGTTCATAATTTTATAGAAATTGGAAGCAAGCACACTGTCACTTTGACTTTGAACTTCCATAACTTTTTACTCTGATGATATTTTTCAATCAAATTTTCTGCGTAAGATAGATCAACTATCACACTACTATATCACAAAATTTGAGCTGTCTAAAGATTGTTTGGCCAGAGACACATTAATTCTACGAAAAACGGACTTTTTGGACTTTTACCATTCAAACTGCAATATCTCAGAAAATACGCAACGCTTTTTATTGAAATTTTGCAGAGTGATTGTTGAAATATGAAGTTAACATTGTTAGAGTCGTTTTGACCCTACTTCCCTGCGCTAGCTCAACAGGGGAAATTTACTTGATCACCGGAGAAACATTGAACAACAATTAGGAAAATTGTGATTATTGAGCGGACTTTACAACCTAACCAAATTTACAACAGGAAAATCAAAACTCATTCGGAAAATTCAGGGAATGCACATTTAATTAAAAAGACTCTACAATTTGGATGAAGAAAAGACCATACAAAATTTATTCAAATTTTCGAATATCGTGTTTCTTTTTAATTCACGATTTCTTGCAATTTTAAGGGGGGGGGGGGGGGGGGGGGGGTAAATGACCCAGGCAAAACTAAGGAAAGATTTTGGAGTTTTAATTTTAGTACTTGCGCATTTATTCTGAGCTCGATGGTTGACACGGGTCTCGTTGCGGCCGTTCTCGGTGGTCGACTCGTTGGGGGACTGGCTAGGACGTCGGACGGGATCAATGGCGAAAGCAGGAACAGGGCAATTACAAGAACCAGGTCGAATTGCACGATGAGCAATTCGAGCAACAACTCGGCCTGTTGGGCGTAGGCCTACGTTTCACTACACGGTCCGGGGAGCGTTCTTTGTGCACTGTCACCACGCGAGTGTCTCACTCTATCGAGGGGCTTTAGCTTTTCGGTCGACCCTAGAACACACGGACGGAATCTCCACCAGGCCTCACCACAGCGCGGAGTGCCCCGAAGGGGGTTGTAACGGGTTGGGGCACTTTCACTGGCACGACCTGACGCACTCACGGGACACCGGTGTGTTCGAAAAATTGCTGATGGTGATTAGTAGCACTGGGGGAATTCAATTGTCCCGAGGTTCACTACACGTAAGCCACCTCGACCGACTAGCTGGGGAAAAACGAAGTGTAGTCTTCCAACTAGCCGTTGATTTTCTTTCCGGCACTGCCGGAACACTTTTAACGGGAAAAAGGGTCAGAGCCGCCTAAGTACGGGTCGAAACGTTATGGTCACGTTGTGTGTGTGACGTCGCTGTTGCAGCTCAACCATGGACCGGAACTTGCATAAGAAGCCTCGCGTCTTGCGAGCTCCTCCTATTTATACCTTTCTGCAGAAAGGCATGCCTCTCATTTTAGCCCTGTTCCCATTTCCCGTCGGTGATGTTCTCGTCCCCTTCGATGACAGCAACATGACAGGAACAATACAGGAACTGACATATAGAGGGCTGGTGTCTTATTTTCTAACATCTCTTTTTATGGCGTGCATTCCAGAACAAATTATACTAGACTAACAAAACTAATTCCAAACAAATAACTAACTAAATAAATAATGAACGCGAAAATAAATAAATAAATAAGCAAATGAATAAATAAATAAATAACGAAAAATTAAAAACTAAACAAATAAATAAATAAACGAAAACTTTATCCCTAGGTGACACCAGCCGATTGCTATTAAAATTAGGACAAGACACCACACAAACATGTAGATATCTTATCCTAATTTTAGACATTTACTAACAATAATTTTTATTTACAATATTTACAATGTTTTCATCCAAACTGGCCCAATAATCACAATTTTTATTGTAACCATTAAATGAATGGTTACAACATGTCTGAAATTTTACGAATGTATTGCCAATGAAGTTGAAATCCGAAGTTTTTGCGCTGGCGATTGGCAACCTTGCCAAACAGCGACGATGAACAATTCTTCAAACACCTCGGTGAATGGCAACCCGTTCTTTTGTTTGGTTCCGACACTCGGAAGATGTTTGACAGATGTCTGGTCAACATGGAATGTCGTCAGTGATGTCGCCAGTGATCTCGCAGTCGCTGATGTTGACGAAAACTCCGGTTTGGGGATTCAGCGACAATACAATATTTCGCGATGAACAATATTTCAGGCATGAACCTAAAAATGCGATTTTTGTAGAATTTTGAACGATTCCTGAGAACAATATCTTTTCCATCCACAAATCAGTTGAATAACGTCTGACAGGAGCAATAATTATAAATGATCCATTTGTGTTTTGAAATCAGAATGTCACAAAACTGTTTTGGGTTTTTGATTGAAACAGATTTACTGGTTGTTAAACATAAAATATGATTTTCCTATGGAAACATTCGTCCAAAATTCTATAGAAATCGCATTTTAAGGTTCATACCTGAAATATTGAACATCGCGTAACTTTTGATCTCATCGATAGAACTTTTCAAAAATCTGGCCATCTGGTTTAAAACCTAGCAATATTTTCACCCCAAATCCAGGAAATTTGGTCATAATCCAGTAATTACTCAACAAAAATGAAGAAGAATACCACTTGAACACTTTTTTTTCGTCAAAACATCAGCAGATTTTAAATAGCATTCTAGAAAACCGTTCATAACTATTTTGATGAAACTTGCATCAAAAATTTACGTTTTTGGGTGCGAAAAAAAATTAAGTACTCAATTTGAGTTTTTTGTTAAATTTTGGAAACTAAATGAATTAATCCGGGCAACCAGGGTGGACCGGGTCATTCCCAAATTTTGTATCAAATATCCGGGCAAGTCTGGGTAAAACAGGGCAATCTGAAAAGCTTATCCTTGTGGTTCACCTCAATTCTGGATAAAAAAAAAATAATAAAATAAAAGGCATTTCTGTATATACTTCTTTTTCGTAAACAATCTTTTACAAAAATGTATTAGATCATCCAGAACTCGCGCTTTACCATTCAGATTAACTCAAGTAGGTCAATGGTAAAATCTATGTTCGATGTCCCGTACCCGAGAAGTTAAAAGTAGCAGGTAAACAAACAGCTGCAATCAACACTTTAAAATTCCTCTTTGTCACGATCTAATTGATTGATTCCACATGTTTACCGCACCTTAAGAGGTTCCACCCGCATAGAGCACGGGTTTGAGCCTAATTGAACGCAAACCACAGGCCATTTTTAATTTTGCATCCAACGTACCATGGCTAATTTGTCTCTCTTTATCGCGAGCAAGTCGACTGGCTTGAGTGGCTTTCATTATCTAATTCCTCCTGACTGGTCAACCGGTTCCGGCGCGCTCTTTGAGTGCACTCGTTGAGGAACTTCGAACCGGACAACCGATATTATACAAGTTATACGACCGGGAATTTGAAAGGACTCGACTCAAAACGGTCATTCGGTATTTGCTTATAACTTTTTTTGATTCATACGTATGCATTGACCTGTGGTCACCTGGATTAAGCTGGATATATTCAATCATGTTCGTGTCAAACTGCACTGACTAGATATGTTGATCCATCAGCCATTTCGTCAATCGACTGTATGCATATATTACCCAATATTCGCATTTAGGAACACTTCCCCCTATTGCTCTGCAAAAATCCTGCAACTTAGTTTATTCGTTTTTAAAAGAACCCTTCAAATCGGTATTTCATATAGGTACCAGAAAAGGAGTAAGCTTAATAGCGGCTCATGTGCCTAACATTAAAAAATAAAAAATGGTTAGGCAAGATTTCCCATACAATTTTGAGCATAACTCGAGAAAAAACGAACACAAACACATACAGGATCTCAATGAAACTTGATATTCCCTCGAAGAGATTCCTTTTTCTTAACTCTAAGCGTACATCTTCCGAGGATATGCTGGCTAGCATCTTACAAATGCTAAAAAACCACCAACCCACATAAAATGTACTATGCATACCGTGACCGCGATTCGATCTCATACCCGCTGGCTTAGAAGACTTGAAGGCTATCCTCTACGCCACGGGCTGCGGTAAAACAAATATTGGAGAAGAGAGTATTACAAGAAATATTTCTATGATCATTTGGTTCCCCTCACGGGATTGGAAGGGGGAGTGAGGTACCCTGCCTATACATAAATTTTGCATAACTTGACAGCTTATCGAATAAATGAAACTAAATTTTATAGTAGAGAGTTATATGGTAATGGTTATTCAAAAACCCTCCCTTCCTTCCAGTAAAGGGATAACAAAGTTCCATGAATTTTTTTAAGTAACTTGAGAACTTATCAAGCAAATGGATAAAAATTTGGCAGGAAGGAGTTATCGAGTAGCTTTTTCAGCACGAGTCCTCCATTTATGCAACGTGGCATGGCTAATTGGATAATTACGATAATACACAAATTTTTGCAATGCCGGAACATTCCCTAGTGGAAATCAAGTTATGAGACCTGCAGATTCGGTTGTAGTTTTTTTTCCGATACCAAAATGGCGTCGAAAAGTGGAACTTTTTGACACTGTTTTGAAAACTATATCGAAAGGTAGTTACTATTTTTTGGCACTGTTTTTTTTAGTAGAACAGGAAGTTCTTTTTAAAGGCAAACTTCATAACGAAATACAAACATAGTACGGAGTTGAAAGTACATATTCTTGATAAAATTTTGAAAAAAAAGCATTTCAGAAAATCTAATCTTCTAAATCTTCTTTTTTATTTATTAGCTGTTGAAATTTCAGATCAAAACCGAGGTATGTATATCCATCATTTTAACCATTTTTTACGATGAGTACCGTAAAATGGGGGAACTTTGATCAACATGAAATTTTTACTGATAATGATCATTTACAGGGCTAGAAGTTGGTCACTTTTTAGTAACTTTGTCACTTTTTTCAGGCTGGTCACTCAGAAGTTACTTTTTTTGAAATTTGGTCCCTAAAGTCACTATTTTTTATATAAATTCCTTACAACTGAGCTTGTTTTTTTTTAAAACTTTTTCTACTCATTATTAAAAACATTATATTGCTCCACGACAAGTGGTATGTATTCATTAGTTAATTATTAGGTTATTCGTTTATTATTTATTTGACGGGTTCCTTTTCTTTCCTTTCGAGTCCTGTGGAAATTCACACGACTTAAATTGAGAGAAAGGCTCAGATTCAGTAAGGAAGATTATTGTTTTGTTTTGCTTTGATATATCGCTTACACTTAAACATTACATGGATGACAATTGGAATTTAAGCAAAAATAGTTTTTCGCCTAAAAAAATTTAGTTTTTTGTTTATTTGTGACACTTTACCAACGTTTTGGCATATGTGTCAAGAAAAAATATTTCCTAAAGCGACACTATTACAACATGTTCAACCAAGATTTGAAGTGTTATGACTTTTAAAGCTTGAATTTGTTAAAAATAATTCTCAACTTAATAAAAAAATCAATGAAAATCTCACTCACATGCACTCACATGGCAGGAAACATTCCATGCTTTCAATAATCTTGGTTGTATTAAACGGAAGGTAAACTTGTGAAAAGTGACTCAATAGAATCGAAAATATCAGATATTTTATTTCTAAGTTTCCTTTTTTTTTAGACATTTTCGAATCATTTGAAAGATTGGTAGATATACATAGATTTCAAACCCTTTTTGAAGTTTTCGATAATTTTCAGTTTTTTTTGTACCTTTTTAGAGGTTTATTGATATATTTTCTACAATATTCCAATAGGTGTTTCTTGGATGGATACAATAATATTTCTGAGGTATTTCTTGGATCTGTTTATTTTTTAAAGAAATTGTAGTGTTAAATCATTTATTAAAATTTTTAAAAAATTCCTTCCTTTTTGAACATCATTTTTTTTTTCTAGTAAATCTTTCTTATGATTGATATGTGAATCATGCAGTAAAGTCTGCAGTGAATCTCTTTGGAAATGTTCCATTTTTGTAAAAAAATTCTCTTTGAGTTAGTTTTAAATTTGAAAAATTATATTCTACTTTGAAGATTAGTCTCGTCGAATAATTTGGCCTTTTTGTGTTATTATTATCTTAAGTCATTTTTTTCGCTAAGCTTCTTTGAGTCATTGTCAATCTTCTGTCAACATTTTGTCCTTTATCTTTTTTCAAACCTCTAAATTGTTTTTCACTTTTTCATGAGGACCTCCCAATTTTTTAATTTCATGACTCTTTCATGAAATGAAATTTCTATAAATGTAAATCTTAACTCAATTTCAAGTATATTCTTTAAACTTTTCGTTAAACATGTGCTGGTTTTACATTTGCATTTGTAGATCTCTCACACATAACAATTTTGTTGAAATTGTTGATTTCTGAAAATTTATTTCGAATTTTTAACTTTTTTCAATATAATTTTAGACTGTTTCAAGTGTTTTAGTGATATTGAAAAATTCTGATGGTGTATACACTATAGAATGAATTTTCAAAATTTGTGGGTTGTTTTTTTAAAGAAAATGGATAAACTCGAAGTTCTTGACGGGCTTAGTTGTCCTAGTCTTTACATTACAATCTTTTGGTTCCCTCCCATTATTTCTTAAGAACTTTAAGATTCTGCTGTCACTACTCTTAAATTATCTAAGCTCATTTAAAATGTTCCTCTTTTGTCCAACATATTGCTTTTCTACAAGTGAGGCTAAGAGCCTCCCAAAAAACGTTTTTCAATTAACAGAATTGTCTTTAAAGCGTTTTGTTTTAGTTTTTAATGTCATTTTTAAGTTAGTTTTCGTCTTAATCTGGTCACTAATTTTACCCTAATTTCACTTCAAAGTAACTATCTTGCCCTACTTTTTTACCGCATGGTCGCTTCTAGCCCTGTATTTACAAAGTCTGAAGTTAAAATCTGTTTTCTACTTTTTGAAGCCTATAAATTGAGTTACAAATAAGCTAAATTTTGATTGAACTTGGAAAATTCGTATATTACTTAAAATGTAATTTTAAAGTTTTAAAAAATCTGTTTTTTAGAAGACTCACAAACAAACACCTCTCCTGATTAAATGATAGCATTTAGAAGCAAATAAGTTGATTAATGTGAAAATTCAACCTTTTTGCGTTGTCTAGGTATAGCTTTAGTGTTATTTTTATGGTCATTCTGTGATAATTTTTGGATATAAAAAAAACGGAAATTTTCTTTGAAAAAGCCTGTATAGAAAAAATGACTAAAAACGCTATCGAATGGCTAAGTTTGAAAAAAAAGACATGGGAACAGTGGAAAGATCTAGGGAATTGTATGAAGGTAAAATTTCATTTGTTTTGGAGGCCGAAAAATATTAAGAAATGTTTGTAATTTTTACCCCTAAATGTATGCAGCAACATTGTCCACCTTTTGAGTATATTTGTTTTTGAAAGAAAATGTTGAAAAATTCAATTGAGTCCGAACAAAAAATTACTGTTATTGATGTTTTAAGCCTTCTGTGATGAATATGGCATCAAAACAATAATTTTGCAGATCTCAAAATCTGCGTAAAAGCCATAGTGATCAAAGTTACGCCGAAATATGAAATCTGTTTTTATAACAAACATTTAGTTATAGCCACTAATGTCGTTTGAATATTCCGCTATCAGTGATCATGCTTTATACTCCTTACCTTGTAGGTAATTTAGAACATTTAAGTGTTGTTTCAAAAAAGCAACCCCTTCCAAAATATTTGAAAATGAATTAAAAAAGTGATCAATGTTCCCCCAGTTTACGGTACGTTTCGTCGCCAAGCGTCACCCACTCAAAAAATGTTCAACTTTGAAAGACAAAAACATTAACAGGAAAGATCGTTGTGGCTTCAAATTTCGGCTAGAAAACGGAGAAGAATGTGGTTACAATCCGAGATAATTGGATTATAAAATATATCTCCAAAATGGTGTTTTGACTTTTCAAATTTAGACGCATTTTTCGTCACCACTCTTGGCGACCAACGTGTTAAAGAATTTATCACCAAGTGCAAAGTAAAGGTAACTTAAAAAAAACCTATATAAAATTTGTAAAAACTAAAACTAGACACTTCAAGATATTCAACAAAACCAAATTTGTGGAAATCGGTTATTGTCAAATTGTAGCTGTTTTAATTTTTTGCGCCCACTTTATTTTAGCTTGGGCCTTTGAGAGCTAATCTGCTAGTAATGTCAAATCTCTGTTACATTGATAGAAAATGTATAAATGAACTTAGTGCGCTCTCTATAGGACCCGGTTGCTCACGAATAGTCCTCAAAATTTCTCTAACGGAGCAAGCATATACGAAATTTACATATGAATAGCATCACGATAATCCCGGCCCAATCGAAAGTTATTTATCCGATCCAGCCGTGTAGGGATGATTTCGCAACAGTTCTCACGATCCTAAAACTGTTAACACCTTACATCAGCCTGAACGTCGCTGCAGGCTGCGCATTGCCTTCTCAAGTTCATACCTTAGATGTAAGCGTCGTCATCCCGCTTGATCGAGACCTTCAACGGGTGGAAATAAGTTATAGACTGGTTCCAGAAATGCCGGTGCTGTTGACAACCAGCCAGACACCTTACATATCTTGCATCATCCTTTCACTCTTCAATTGTTTGCTACGGTACCAGTTCCAGTTATCGTTCTACTTTCAATGTTTTGCGCGCTTTTTTTTTTTTTTTTATTAGGAACACTAAACACTAAAACTATTGCTGTACTAAACACGGATTGGATTATTTTCATTTCTTTCTGCATTTCGGTTATTTTTAAACCGAAACAAGCTTATCCACCCTACCTTTGAAACATTTACTAAATAGTTACTGCACCGTCATCCAATTCATCATCGTGTGTCGACTAAAAAAATCTGCTTCGGAAATGAATGGAAAACCAGATCGCCTCCACAAAAAGGTAACCCCATCAATATCCGAAACAGAAGCAACTTTCATTCGAGCCCGATCTTGTCCCTAAAACGGATTGATCGCACCGGGAATGCTTTTTTTCATCATTTAGCAGTGACGTCTTTCTATATGGAGTGCGCTACAGACTACCTGTATAAATAAAAATAATAAAAATATAATTATCATATTGTTAGTACATATCATTTGTTTATGTTTTATTTTCATAATTTTATCTTACAGCAGTAGGTTTTTGGAAATTTACCTAAAATTTTGGATTTAGATATTACTGGCATTATGTTATTTTCTGATATTCCCAACGACGATGATGGATTCTTTTTTTCACAAAACATGTCACTGATATAATTTTCAAATAATTTTCAATCACTGGGTTGAATATAAAACTAAATGTCTGTTCGTAATTTCTGTTACGTAAATTTTTTTTAAAATACCAATAATACCAATAATAGAACCTAGTCTATAGACAAACTATTATGGAAAAAAGTTTCGAAATACAAAACAAGTCAAATGTAGAAATAAGAAATCTTTGTCTGAACATTTTAATTATTGAAAGCTAAAGTTACCTTTCCCTCTATTCGATTCTAAGTTCGTCGCTTATATTTATCATAGTGTGCATTGAAGTCTTTTGTACACATCCTCGAAAACAAATCTGATCAAAAACTATTTTATACAACAAATGTTCAATATTCAAGTGTGTTCGTTAAAAATAAGTGTTTTCTTCAATTTTCAAACATTTATTCTTACTTAAATTTATTTTCTACTTCAGAAAACAGATTCAAAAAAGAATATCCTATGGCTTCCAATTCGATGTTTAGCTTATAAGCGCCTATGACACATTTCACCGTGACGTGAAATCGCTTTTCCGGACTTTTCGGCACTGTTATCGTTCTAGAAGTCAACCAATTTACTTGAAAATGAAAAAAATTGTAGCAAACGGTCGCAAATTGAATTTCCTTTAAAATGAATATAATTTGGTCATTTTAAAATTTAAGTTGTTTTTGTTGTGACTAATTACTTTTGTGACGTGAATTCACGCTAGAATTAACCATTTCGGACTTTAGTACATACATCTTTGAATTCCTGTTCTCTCTGTAGAAATTGAATATCGGTGTCTTCGAATGAATTGTAAAGAAAACAATTACCCACAATTTGATGTACGGAACTTCTCGATTGAACAACAACGAACGAAGTTATGCTGATTTGAAGTTGTGACGTGAATTCACTCAGTTCAAACAGAATAGGGTAGTTGACTGAATTCACGTCACGAAATTAAAAGTTATACTGTGGTTATACTGAACCATTCTTTGGAGTCTTCAAATTTTATGTAGACTTTCAAAAACGATATTTTGTTGTTCCGACTTTTACAATCATAAATTTTTAGTATCTGCATCTAACTTTTTCCTTATTTTGATTGGCACTTGAATAGCAACATATTGAGGGATCATATGTTAAAATAAATACTGTCTTTATTTAAAGATTCACCAAAAAATATTTTTTTTAATTTTTTTTCCAATCTTTTTGTATTTTTATTTGAAAATAATGAACTTATAAAAAAATCAACTAAATTATGCTCGATTTGTCAAAATCCGACCATCTGGAGGGTCAAAACAGCTTTTAGAGCACATTTTCATATAAAATTTAACGAAAAATCAAATTTTGTGACGTGAATTCACTCATTCGCGCTGTTGTAACTCAGCTAGATTCCAACCGATTTCTATAAATTTTAGTGTTTCAGAATCGTCTTATCATTTTTAAAGAAAATCTATTTTTTTATTTCAAAAAATGTCAGAGTTTTCTCGTAAAATTAAAAACTTCCCTTTTTTGTGACGTGAATTCACTCATTTGCGACTGTTTTTGTTCGCTTTTCAAACCAACTATATTGAATATAAACAAATTCTTTTTTCTACAAAATGAAGCCGTGTTTTTTGGCTTCTGAACATACTAAAAATATTTCCGAAAAAAAATCATCCATATATTAAAATTAATGATTTTGTAAAAGTTGTCAAAAACACCACTTTTTTCAACAAAAAAACTGATTTTCAAAATCATCTAGCACATGTGTAAAAAAACTTTTTTCTCTTTTTTCCGTTGGTTTTGTGTGATTTGAATTATCAAAATTATAGACAATTTTGAGATTTTTTGATACGCGAACGGATAAAAATCACTTTTGAGCGGTACAAGCGCGTGGAATGTGTCCTATGTGTTTTGAAATCGCGCGATAGCAGCACAGATCAAAAGCACACTAACACTCATAATAAAATTCCGACTGGAAGGTATCCTAATCAAAATGGATTCAAATAAACATAAAAAAATATTCAAGCCGAATTAGCCCGAGAAATAGTTGGTGGATTTATTTTCACTTTTAGCATAATTTCATTCAAATTGAATCGTTTTGAAAAAGCAGTGCCTTTTTCAGTGATCCATGGGTAGTGCGTAAAAAAGAACGCATGGGGACCCTTAAAATCGTGTATTTTGACATGTTTAGTTCGATTTTCCAGCATTCAGATTAGAATCATAATTTAGTTTCTCCTCTAGTACCGTCGTGCGGGGTGACAATGAGTCAAAAAATTATGTTTTTGAATTATTTTCCCTATTACTCCCATTATTATAATCACATCAAACAAGTAAAAATACAGAAATGTTCGCAACTAAAGCATGGAACATCTTAAATCTGGACGCATTAAAACGGGTCTATCTCGGAGCAATGTAAACGAAATAAAAATGTATTGTACTTAAAATGTAGGTTTTTTATTGCACTTTAAAGGAAAAATAATAAAAAAAAAATTATTCCGATGTTGTTTTGATGAATTTTCGAACTTTTTGTCGAGTACCACTCATCATAATTTGGACACCCTCTTCGCTGACCTCAGCGGCCATTTTGTTCCACAATCTCTTCATCTCTGTTGAATCCCGAGTCGTCCTACCATTCTTCTTCATCTTCTGCTTGACAATTATCCAAATTTTTTCGAAAGGGCGGGAATGAGGGCAGTTGGGTGGGTTGATGTCCTTTTCGACAAAATCCACCCGTTGCACAGTGGTCAAAAATGCGAAAAACGTGATCGTTTCTTATAACTTTTTTAGTTCACATTTTAGCTTATTGGTGTCTTCGGAGAAGTTTGTCAGTAAGATAAGTTCTGTAATAAAATACTTTTATTTTTCTGATTAATCCCCCTACCAGTGAGATAAAATTTCTAATTTCTCTGTTATAGGTTTTAGCTCTTTGATGACTTCGACAAACTTGTTTAAAATCAAATTTTCTACAACTGTGTTTCAGATGTCAAGATTCTAAAATAATTATTCTCCGAGTTATCGGCTGAATAAGAAACTTAATCTCTAAGAATCAGTTAATTAATAATAACTTTTTTCAGTTAATTTTAAGTTTAATAATATGTTCCACAAAGTTTATTGTCTGAGAAGTAGGTGTTGGCTGAATCGAAGCGCAAGTGTTTTTTTTTTCTTTTCGTCGCGAAAAATTTCCAAATTTTGACTTTAAATCGTAAAAGTGAAGATAAACGGGGATAAATTTCGATATAATGGCTTCTATTTACAACACGGAGTTAACACTGGATGTGCTTACCAGTAACAGTTTACAGCGTATTCAGAAACAGTGGAATTTCAGACCAAGAATGTGGTGTCCGAAGAATCAAACCCCCTAATTTCAAGTTGGTTTTAAGTTTTATTTTGCTTTACCCGTGAAGAATAACATAAAGTTTTAGGAAAAGTTGAAGGGATTGAAGATAAAGACACTTGGGATGAAATATATGACAAATCAGCAGTTGGATAATGTCTGCGTTCGCGTGGAGAAAAAGAGTTGTACGGTATTGATAAGTTCTTAAACAAGCTCGATAAACCAGGATTGGGTGAAATTAAATGTTCCCCCACAGAAGAAAAGATTTTAAGTGTTGTACTTTACATCGGAGTCATCGGACCATTTCGGAAAAGTCTATGAAATTAGTTGTCACAGAACAGCAATTATCATGGCGGTAAAGTGTATTTTTTCGCTAGTAATAAACAGATTTTTTTTTCATTGTCATGACAACATGAAGTGCATAATATAGTTCTCAACGCTTGCTTAAATGTGCAAAGCTAATCGGAATGGGTTCCGGTGTGAATTATGAGCAGACCGAAGTGTTAATAGCATACCATTCTCTTCATGAAGATTTTCACGAAATGAAGTGAAAAAGAAAATTTTAATCAAGTTAAACTCAAACCACGTCACATAAAAGCAAAAGCGCAGAAAACAGGAGCCAGGAAATCAAGGTGGAATATAACTGGGTTTCAAAGAAAGTGTTTTAGGTTCATATTATAGTAAAATAACATGATTTCCACAATGTGATGTGGTTTTTCCTAATATTATGCATTTGTGATCACCGTATAATAAAAAGAAAAAAAAATGAGAAATCGTGGCTTATTACGATTTTAATCTTCTGCATTGTATGGTTTTATTTAGTTTTTGTACATAAAGCATATGAAGCGTTTGGTACAATTGGTGAGCCCGTTCTATGACTACTGTATGCACAAGAAGATTGCATTGTAATGTTAATATTTCCGATATTTATAAGGCATGCGGAGTACATTTCCAGGATTTTTCTATTTTTTGTGCATATATCATGCAGAATAATTAATTGAGCGGGAGTATTAAAAAAAAAACTTTTCGAGCGCTAAACAGAACTCGAAAGGTTTCATAATCTACTGATATTTTCCGTTTCTCTTTTTTATTTTCAAGAGCGAGTAAAGGCGCTTTATCCTTGGTCGATGACCAGAAATGATTGAAATCTTCAACAGTTTAACAATGAAAATAAAACTTAAGATCCTTTTGTTTATAACATAAAATTCTTCAAAATTCTTTTAATCTAAGGCTTAAGATTTCTATGTACAAAATAAATCATTTCCAGCCCTTTTAGAATGGTCCAAGTGATCGGCGGAGTTTCTTTACATTACGCATGGTTACTTCATCAAGGAGTATTTTTCTTAGCAAGCTGCCCATTTGAAACGTATGGTACTGGTGGTTCACGTTTCTTCCTGTTCCTGTGTTCCGGATGTCTCTGCGTTCTCTGCTCCATGGTAGGCCCAACCACTTTGTGTTTTTGATCATTTTAATGTTTTTATGTTAAACTAATCAAAGACATGAACAAAGACAAGAAAAATAATAAGACACTTCTATTATTCTTTGGTACTCAGACATAAGTTCTGGCTATGGAAGTACGATTAGTGATAAGTGATTTATTAGTGATGTTCCACAAAGTTTATTGTCTAATTAAAATACACCACTTTGTTGAACATTTCAAGTTTGTAAAATGTGATACTGCAGAGCTATGTTAAAAAGATTTTCAGGCTATTGTGTGTGCAATTGAGATAGATATTCTATACTATATATCCTCTACAAGCTGGAGGGCCTAGTAAGGTAGCCACAGGCTATGGATCCAGCTCAAACGCTGACGGGACATACGTGCGCTGTCAAAAGCCAAAAGGTCAAAAGCCAAAAGGTTCTGTGACAACTAATTTCATAGACTTTTCCGAAAGGGTCCGATGACTCCGATGTAAAGTACAACACTTAAAATCTTTTCTTCTGTGGGGGAACATTTAATTTCACCCAATCCTGGTTTATCGAGCTTGTTTAAGAACTTATCAACACCGTACAACACTTTTTCTCCACGCGAACGCAGACATTATCCAACTGCTGATTTGTCATATATTTCATCCCAAGTGTCTTTATCTTCAATCCCTTTAACTTTTCCTAAAACTTTATGTTATTCTTCACGGGTAAAGCAAAATAAAACTTAAAACCAACTCGAAATTAGGGGGTTTGATTCTTCGGACACCACATTCTTGGTCTGAAATTCCACTGTTTCTGAATACGCTGTAAACTGTTACTGGTAAGCACATCCAGTGTTAACTCCGTGTTTTAAATAGAAGCCATTATATCGAAATTTATCCCCGTTTATCTTCACTTTTCACGATTTAAAGTCAAAATTTGGAAATTTTTCGCGACGGAACGAAAAAAAACACGTGCGCTTCGATTCAGCCAACGCCTACTTCTCAGGCAATAAACTTTGTGCAACATATTATTAAACTTAAAATTAACTGAAAAAGTTATTATTAACTAACTGATTCTTAAAGACTTAGTTTCTTATTCAGCCGATAACTCGGAGAATAATTATTTTAGAATCTTGACATCTGAAATACAGTTGTAGAAAATCTGATTTTAAACAGGTTTGTTGAAGACATCAAAGAGCTAAAACCTATAACAGAGAAGTTACAAATTTTATCTCACTTGTAGGGGAATTAATCAGAAAAATAAAAGTTTTTTATTACAGAGCTGATTTTAATGACAAACTTCTCCGAAGACACCAATAAGCTAAAATGTGAACTAAAAAAGTTATAAGGAACGATCACGTTTTTCGCATTTTTGACCACTGTGCGTTGGCCCGATACCACTGTAATACCTTTTTGCTGTAGTGGCAGCTTGCCAATTCTGGCCAAAACTTTACTAGTCCTTTGTGAGATATGTCTTACAGTTTTGTGTCATTCATTTTCCTCCCACGTTTGAATAAATTTTATATCAAGTATTATCAAGTAATCAAATATTTAAGGTTGGCTGATTCTAACTCACTTTTCACGCAACCAACCGCACGCAAACATCAAGTCTCGATATGTTTGTTTTGGTTATTGTAACCTTCCTCAGACAGGTGCCATATTTGATCCCTATTGTAAATTGATGGTGCAACTGAAACCAAATGCAAACAACGCGTGGAGATTTACATTCAGAAAAGGTAGATCGCTTCTTTGGGCGCGGTAGTCAATGCAGTTTAAAATTTTATTGGCGGTCAATAGCCATTATTGATACGATTGCTGGAGCGAAATCGAAACTGAAACACATAGGTAAACAAAATCAGCTTCGATCGGGAACCCAAAAGCTCCGCTCGCGTGACTAACCAGCTTGGAAAACGTGTTTGCACATTCCTAGATGCTGTTAGGTAATTTCGTTGGTACAATTGCAAGAAGAAGTGTGAGGTGTGGCCCCCTCACGTCGATTATGCGTACCATTAGAGAAAACAAAAGTGTTTTAGCACAGTACCATCGCGAAAAAAGGCTCGCAAAAATCGATCACGTAGTAAGGGATTTAATGCCTAAGTGAAGTTCAGTGTAGCTCGGAAAGGCATGAGTTGAGAATGGGGCGCGCTTAAGCATTTCCGCCTTGCCTTGACGTCTACAGGGGGACGGCCATCATGTCGCAGACGATGGCTATCAATCTACAAAACAAACATACTGGTAGGTACCTAGTACCTCCATAAAGTGGAAGCAGCTGTTCCTTACTACCGACGAATTACGAAGGTGACCACCGACACAAAGTAATGTTGGCGGCCGGGCCAGGAAAATGCGACATTGAACTCTGAGATTGAAGCTCGTCGAGCGAACAATTTCGTAAGCCGCTTTCGCTGATTCGAATAAACGCGCCTGCACCACAGATGTCAATCTGCCGACAACGAACTGCAACTGCTTAGTCCGCAACACTTCTCCTTGTCCGGCGCTGGAATAGTTCAGTGCGCTGACGCGTAAGTATGAAGAAAAAAGAAAATAGGATCAAAGTTATCCCGAAACATGAAATCTGGTTTTGTAATCATCCATTAATTGATTGCATACTCTTGCATACATTCTGCTCTTTAATTTTTTCGCGATTTTTTTTTATTCTTTTCGATGAATTTCCAATAATAGCCTACAAACTTCGATTACTAAATATTATCTGATACATTACTAGAGGAGAAACAAAATTACTGTCGTGCGGAGTGACTATGAGTCTAGGGAGTGACTATGGGTTGAAATAAAAATAAATGTTTGTTTTCAATGCATCTCCAATAATATTGAAGATATCGATTTCAAATTTTGGCACATGATAGCTGGTAAATACTTTTTACTCTAGAAGTTACTTCTCAGAAATAATTAGTTCTAAAATTCTTGAAAGTTATGCATAGAATTGACATACAAACAAAATCACATAAAATTGTCATTTAAGAGCAAATATAAACGCATCACAAAGTTCTTTTTCTGTCAGATACAGGCTTTATGATTCGCTTAACAAGAAACAGTGTTGTTTTTATAAATCGGTTGAAAATATCATAAGTTATTCCAGTTTTCGGAACACTGTTCAAAATTTGTTTAATGCGGGTGACTTTGGGTCAAGCAAAGGTTATAATGTACACAACTTCAAGTTTTTTTTACAAACACAGCACAGATTATTAAGGGTGATACGGTCAAAATTTGGTCAAGGGAAAACGCGTGTAAATCGGTGAAATCGTTTAAATCAAATTAAATTTCTTTTTCAAGTTTAATTAGTATAAAATTCAGGAAAATATTCAGTTAGGCTTCCGCTTTTCCAATTGCTGGGCCTTACGCTTAACCCCTGCCATCAGATTTTGTACAGCCACCTTGTCCAACTTCTTCACCGCAGAAAGCCAGTTTGCCTTGAACTGCTGCTCGTCCTGAGCAGTTTTTTTGGTGTTCTTTAGGTTCCGATTGACAATAGCCCAGAATTTCTCAATTGGGCGGAGCTCTGGCGTGTTGGGAGGGTTCTTGTTCTTGGGAACCACCTGCACGTTTTTGGCGGCGTACCACTCCATGGCCTTTTTACCGTAATGGCAAGATGACAAATCCAGCCAAAACAGTACGGAACAACCGTGTTTCTTCAGGAAAGGCAGCAGACATTTATTCAAACACTCTTTCACGTAAATTTCTTGGTTGACAGTCCCGGAAGCTATGAAAATTCTGCTTTTCAAGCCACAGGTACAGATGGCTTGCCAAACCAGATATTTCTTCGCGAACTTTGACAGTTTCATGTGCTTAAAAATATCTGCTACTTTTCCCCTTCCTTTTGCCGTATAAAACTCCTGTCCCGGAAGCTGCTCGTAGTCGGCTTCGACGTAGGTTTCGTCGTCCATTACCACGCAGTCAAACTTCGTCAGCATCGTCGTGTACAGCCTCCGGGATCGAGCTTTGGCCGTCGTATTTTGTTTATCATCGCGATTTGGAGTCACTACCTTCTTGTAAGTCGATAGTACGGCTCGTTTTTTTTCTCGATGCACGGTTGTATACGATACACCCAGCTTATTTACGGCATCTCGGAGAAAGAGGTTAGAGTTTCGCTTGAAACTACCGGCAACTCTCTTTGTCGTCTCAGCGGCTTCCGGATTTCGATTTCCCCCCGATCCAGACTTCCTGCCTGTCGACAAACGTTCCCCAAACACTTTAATTACATTTGTTACGGTTGATTTGGCAATTTTTAGCAATTTTGCCAACTTTGCGTGCGAGTAGCTCGGATTTTCGCGATGCGCGAGCAAAATTTTGATACGCTGCTCTTCTTCCTTGGACGGCATTTTGACAACTGAAGAGTGAATTCCAAAATCAAAATAGGAGCAACATTCTACACACACACCTTCAAAATGAGGGGTGTTCAGGTTTTTTAAATGCAAAATTGAAAGAAATATGTCAAGTTGATATTGAACAAATTTTGACCGTATCACCCTTTACTGTCTTTAAATAGGCATGTTGTCTGCGTAGAAGATAGTTTCTGGTAATTAAAATTGTTAATTCATCACGTGCAAACATTGCGGAAGAGCTTGGAAATTTCTCAAAAATGAAAGCTCCGAATTGAGCTGCCAAATGCAAAATCTAATTCTCAACTTTTTCACCAACTAAAATTTTCTGATTTAGAAAAATGACCGGATAAATATTTTAAATGTTTTTCATTTCATCATTGATCGTCTGGTTTGTGCTTCATCGAGAAATATTTACCT
Organism: Uranotaenia lowii; assembly: GCF_029784155.1. Taxonomy (NCBI): domain Eukaryota; kingdom Metazoa; phylum Arthropoda; class Insecta; order Diptera; family Culicidae; genus Uranotaenia; species Uranotaenia lowii. Next base: position 154,903,460 of record NC_073691.1, on the reverse strand, counting down.
AATGACGATTGGAAAGTATCATGAAGATTTGAAACATAGAATACAAAATTAAAAAAAAAAAATAAACAAAAAAATAAATTCAAATCAGGATATATTCAGAACCACATTCAGTGTCTCAAATCTAAATCATAATTTCAAATCAATTATTGAGAAACAGTATATGCAAACAGAGCCAAAGCAGAAATTGCACCGAAGGTGTATTTCAATTCGATATCTTTGAAACACAAAATAAAACGTTTTCATGAGATGTTTATGGATATGATTCTCATCAGATAAAAAAATTGTTATTCTAAATGTGACCTAGTTTCATTCGATGCCCTCAAAGCGAAAAGGGTAAAAGTGCGAAAATGAACGATTGAAAAAAAATCAAAATAGAGATTAAATGTGTGAAACACAGAATCTGTTATCATTGAAAATCATTTAAGGAATCCAAATGAGTTTAGTACCTTAAACAAAGATCTTGACTTCTCAAAATTCAGAAAAATCATGAAACTGAACTTCAGTGACTGAATAAACAACACAAGACTTGGAAATTTCAATGGATTGAATCTGGAAAAAATAGGATTAAAAACATAGACATATTCATTATGTTAAGAAAATCACTTTATGGTATTAGCAACTCATTTATGAGATAGTTTTAATGATAATTTGAGAATAATCATTTGGAAAATGATATGCTGAATTTAGGATATTTACTTCAAGAGATGATAAAGTTTTGGTTAAATCAGTTGACAATGTTTCAATACAAATTTCAAGTTTAAGACAGAATTTGGGATGGCAATTCAATAAAGAATCTTAGTACTGTCGATAGGTCCAATTTAAGAAACTGCAGTTTTTTTTTAAAGATTCTATTTTCAAAAATAGGGAGGAAAAAGGGTTTAGAATTTATGAACCAGAGGGAATTTCAATAATATTGATTGAAAAGTGAAAAGGTATAATAATACCCTGTGTTAACCCGGATACTGCCCGGGTAAAATTCTTAAATGTTTATCTTAAAGCTTCTCTGTTCTTTCTTGGCACTGTGAGTCAGTTTTGACGAAATTAGATGCTATTTTAGTGCAGTAACCATTTGTGGAAAAGTAAAAGTAAAAATAAACATTTATTGTGCAAGAAACATGTCAGTCAAGATACATAAACTTTTTGGAACATCATGGCACATCACAAAATCGATTAGTTTACCTTTTAGTGTTTGCCCAACTACACTTTCACATCGTAATTCATTTGTTGTGCTCATCATCATAACAGCTCTCTTGAGCGATCAAACTTTTATCGATTAAAAATGTCTTACTTACATTTCTGTCTCACATTTCTGGCTGTAACTGCACATGCACCGATTGTTCTAAAAAATTCGATTTTCTTTTATTTAGATATAATTTCACACATTTCCATGGAAGATGATAAGAAGAGCTACGACAAAAAAGCCATCAAGGCTAGAAGGGAGACATGTCGAACTCATTGTACATTTTTACACGCATGTTTTTGTCCGTCATTTTGAAAGTTTCGATTAAATGCCGTAAGGTCACTCGCAGAGTCGCATTTGTATGGAAGCTATGGAAGCTTCTATTTTAACCTTCCATAGTAAGTTTTCAGAAGCTATTTAACTGTCTTATTTTTCCTATACCACCATCCAAAAAGACCATGTTTTTAAAGCATACGTTAGTTCAGTGAAATATTTTTTTTTGTGAACGAATTTTGCAAGATTTTTTAAGCTTCAAATTGAATATCAAATAGGAATGCATGTTGAACAACAATTGTCTTGAATCACGCTCCTTGGCATTGGAATGAAAAAGAATTCAACCATTTCCGTGGTACATTTGTACCAACAAACCACACTTGCCAATTGATTTTAAACTGAACCATTAAAAGTAATCGTGATGTGGTTTCTCCCTTCCCGTGTTTGTGGGTTTGTTGCCCGACTCAGTTTTGCTCGATTCATCCTATGTAATTGACAGATGCATGAATTTATCAACAGCTTCGAATGTCAATAATTGATCCGAGTCCAATCAACCAACGTTGTTGGTGGGCCAAGCCGATACCATTAGGGTATCCCTGCTTGCAAACATACTTAGGTATGGAACCACATGTAGTCTATAAAAGGTCAACGAGCAACTGCCCGGTTTATCGAATGGTTTTGTTGTTGTAATTTATGATTCATTCAACTCCGAGGTCGCTCCATATAATTGGGTGTACTCGTAAAACAAGCTGATTGATTTCAAATTGCGTTTTCGTTTATAGTACTGGCACAGTGCAATCTTTTTCTTAATAAACAAACGAAATCGTCACTCGGTACGATGTGAACATATGGTTGCTATACTCATTCTCAAGCTCACCCCCAATACTGACAACTTTTACGGGTCGCAACCAGAGGTGCCAATGTGTCTGATTTTCCAGGATTTGCCTGATTTCTCGAGGCTCAGGCTGACAACCTGATAAGCCATTGAATTTCCCTGATTTTTTAAAATTGCCTGATTTTGCCTAATTTTTGCGAATGTGATGAAAAATGGATAGTAAGGAACTGGATTAGGTACCATAGGAGGCGGAATAGCTGCGCTGCTGCCAACTGTGAACTTTTCAATATTGGGTGACAAAAATGTAAACAAAGGAAATTAAATTTTGTCAGTTTAGAATGGATAGATTTTTCATTCATATGATCATTTAACGATATGTTTCATATACCATCGGTTTTCTCGTATTGCGTATATGGGGATCATGCTTCCAGTTAAAGATAAATACTTTTATTTGCCCTTAAAAATGCGGATCAAAATTCATGAAAATTTGAATATTTCATAAGTAAGTATTTTGCTGTTGAAAAATTTCAATTAAAAAAGGCATGTAGATAGATAAAATGATGATAAGAGTGCAGTTTAAGATCCGAACTATGCGTCCATCAACGGTTTTCTTTCCATTTCTTCGTATTTTTTTGCAAAAAATAGGTGTATAAACATCCTTTCAAAACATCTTGTGAGCACTTTAACTCACCAGTAAAAAGTGTCATGGACCTGGAATCACGATTTATTAATTCGGAAGATCGGAGGAGATCTGCTTAGAACCAATTTGACAATGATTTAGGAAACATCAAATACCTCCAAATTTCGCGGAGAACAATTCAGCATCAAGCAGTCAGAAATTATGAAAAATTTATTTAATTCCTAACAAAACTTGAGTGTTTTCTTATGATTTGTGTCCATGAATTAATTCTAATAGTACTTTTCAACCGAGGTCAGTGTACGCTTTATTATGATAATCATAAAGTCTGCCCTACGGAACTCAATGCACAAAAAAAGCTTGCCGACAAGATCGGAAGTTCAGATTGGTACACGAAATTCAATGTTATTTTGCCAATTGTTGATGAAAATCCAAGAGATTTCATCAATCATCAAATGAAACTAAATAAACAAAATAGGTTAAGGACCTTTTTTGATTGTTTATTCAAATCAGATATTTTTCTTGATTAAGTAATTTTCTTGATAAGCAAATTTTTTTTTAAACACTGACATTGTCCGGAAACTTGATTGACGGAATTTCGTGCTGGGTAAAAATTCGCTTTAAGATTTTCCTCCTGCGACCATCATTTCACCTCCTTCAGAGAAAGCAACTACAAATGAGAAGTCCAATGCTACCGTTTCGATGTGTTTATCTTTCTCCTGAAACAACAAAATGTACTTAGTTTGAAGGACATTTTTACAGGCAATAGTGAATTTATTTTCATTCATATTTTCATCAAATAAGGTATTGATGAATAAAACCATTCTTTGCCCATATTTTGGTAGTGAAAGTTTTTCAAAATCTCTTGTTTCAAATTAGATAACACTGTTTCAAAATTACAATTTTAAACAGCACAAAAATATCACAGTTTTAAACAACCGATTATTGCTTGACAAACACGATAGCCTAGCAGCAAAATAAGAGACATAAGAGAACATATTATTATTAACTTTAATCTACTCACCGTTTTATCCTAAATACACGAAATATTGTTTAAAAAGTGATTTAAAATTTCAGTTTTTATAACAACTTTGTTTATGTTTCTGTTCACCCAAAATCGCTGTCAGATGTTGTGCTTCCATCGCCTATTGCTAAAGTGAAAAAATGAAAATGTGGCTGAATCAAAGCAATCAAAAGATTCTCTTTAATTCCTTTTTAAAAAAGGAATTGAAAGAAATCTTTCGATTGCTTTGATTCAGTAGAATTATTCAACCAAGTAGGAAGAATGAAAATGTCATAACTTTGAGCGAAATTTCCGTTACTTTCACGTAGCCTGATTTAGCCTGATTTTTATTTCACCAGTTCTCTGATTTTTGAAAAAAAAAATTTGACAACGCTGCAGTGGTATTAATTTATTTTAATTAATTTATTTATTTTTTACTTTAAAACTGTATTTCCTTGACCCTAACTTTGATTTTGTATCAATGGGCTGGCGTTAAATCAATAAAGAACAGTTATAATTACACCCAGATGTTTATGTTTTGTTTCTGGCGATGCTCAGTGGTGCCTGGATTTTATGAAATTATCACGATTTTAGTAAATAAAAATTTAAAGGAATTTTAATTTTTTTTGCATTTGTAAAGTTTTGGAAATTTTTAGATTTTATTCTAATGAGGTCTGAAATTGTACACGAAATGAAATCAAAACTTAACGAAACGCATAACTGGATGATAAATCTAGAAGATTTAAAAAAAAAATTACATAACACTATACTAAGTCAGCATTAACGGCGTACGGTATTAAAATCAAAATTTTGTTCCTACGCTTAACATTTGTAGCTGACTCGAAATAATTTCAAAGCATTTATGATTATCTTGATTGCTCTTTAAATCAAATATAAAAAAAATTGTTTCTTGTTCAAAACACATTTTTGGTCTAGTTAAGTAGAGAAGTTAGTATTTAGTTAAAATTAAACCAGACAACACTTTCAAATTCAAAACTTTAGTACATTTTCTTTCTTCTTCTTCTTCTCTTCTTTCACCACACAGCAAAAATTTCTAAAAGTATACGAAATCTAAAACACGAATAGTCTAATTTTTTACAAGTGTAAATCGAAGACGATGTAATTTTCAACTCCTTTTGATGTAATTTTAGTCTTTTTTCAAAAAGTGAATAAAAATACATTGTTTTGCTATAATTTTACATTCCGTGATGCAAAAATCAAGCGGTCAATGAATTTTATATCACAAACAGTGTAAAATTGTATGTTTGATTTAAAATTAAATGGAAATGTGCAACTTGTGTGGCGCGCGTCGGATACAAAGTAAACAAGTAAGGAAATTATTCGAAAACGAGACGTAGGCGTAGCTCTAGCATTTCCAGAATCCTTCAAAAGTTGGTAGGTTCATAATAATGTCATATTGAAAAAAAAAGATTGCTGTTGAAATTAATCAGTTTTCTCTCCATTGCAGCAAGATCAGATTTTTTGCAGCGGCAGTAATTTTTCGGGGAAATTTTCGTCAGGCGGAGGTGACGCTGACCGAAAAATGATGGTGTTCTGGGACTAATCGAGGATCCTGGTGACGGCCATCTGTACAACATCACCGTGCAGGGAATCATCGGATGAAACAAAAATTCCAGGCTGATGTTGTTCGGGATGGTGTATATCTTTTACGGTTATTTTTGAAAATATATGCGAAATTTTTTTTTAAAAGCAGTGTATTCATTCATAGACAACAGCAAAACCTGAATATTTAGCAATGATTTTAAATATTTACGATAATAAATTTAAAAATTTACATCCCTGTGTATTTTTACACGACGGCTTTTGTGATCCGAGCTCGTGCATTGATTTCGATCTAAATTTACACGACTCAAAAATTACAACCTTGAAAAAAATACAGCGTGATAGAAATTTACATTAAAATCGATCTTCCGTTTTCGTGCATCGTTTTCGATCTAAATTTACACGAATTTTTCTTGCTGTGCAACATGGCCAAAACATGTAAGCATCCTGGAAAATGAAAGGATTTGCATCCTTCATTTTTCTTTTCAACGTAATCTCTGTCAGGCTTGGCAAAAGTCATCGTCATGAGGCGTGAAGCTGTGACTGTGAAGCCTCTTGGTCCGTCAAACTCAATTGACTGTTCCTTAACGACCAGTCACTTCGTTTGCCAGTCATTCATTCCTCAGTCATTTGAAGCTAAAATAATAACCTAGTCAAGCAATCGCATTCAAACGACCGATGACGAAAAAGAAACGCATTTATTATTATTGTTGCTCCTGCCAGCAAGCCGAAGACGAACAAGAAAAGCATTTATTATTATTGTTGCTCCTGCCAGCAAGCTCGTTTTCAGTTTTTTATTGCTATTGTTGCTCTCTGCCAGCAAGTCGTTCAATTATAGAGAATTTGTTTTCAAGTGGTGGTGCACCGGGGCACTACCGGTAGTGCACTTTTTGCTGTTTTCATGCTCGTTTTCACGAAGAGTAGCCCACTGGTAGTGCACCATAAAGTGGACGGTGGAACACTCTGAAAATATTCGGTGTTGCTTGCGCTCTCACCAATACTATCATGAATTTTGACAGCACGTGCTTCTCGATGTAAACAAATATCAGCTGGTTGGTTTATTTCTATACCGCAAAATTGCGTTCGAGCTTTTCTCTTTATTATCCCGAAGAACGGAAACTTGTTCCGGATTCAATACCAGTGCCGTTGCAAAAAGGGGGGAAGAATTTCACCTGGATGGCACGTTCCAATGCAAACAACGCTCCCAAGAAGAAATGTGCCCAGAAGGCTTGCTGCAATCGGTTCCAGGCGATGCCGAAAAAGAGCAGCAAATCCGAGTGCAAAAAGGCCAACCCAAAGATTTGGTGGAATCGCCCAAACCGAAAAGTTTTCTTGTTCGGGAGGGTCCTATAAGTTGGTCTCCACAGCAAGAAGCGTTCAGCTGCATCGAAGCTACTCTGCTACAAGCCAGCTTCGAGCTGTGCCTTAGGGCGACGATGCTCGGTTGCGCCAAGTCCCAGATTTCCACCCGTTGCCCTTCAAAAACGGTAGTTCGAGACTACACCCGCATTGGGAGCTTGAATTTCGTTCGTTTCGGTCTGTTAGCAAAACTTTCTCCCCCGACTTCCGCGATCCGAGTTCGCCATTTTGACTTCCAAGATTTTTTTTTGAAATCTGAAAACGGAAATAGGTACTCGAACGAAGATGAGATTTGCGAGGAATAAACGTTCAAAATACCGGAACCTTCAAGCTGGGGTAACTGCAGTCTAGCAGCAGCAGCAAGAATAGACCCAGAATCAGCCGGTATTGCAGTTATCATCAGAGCCAGAGGCGAATCTACCAAGCAAAATAAATCTGAAATCTTCACAATTCAACATAATATATAAATTCATGCTAAAATTTTCATATTATTTAAAAGACAATGATCAACTAAAATAAATTTCATTTCAATTTTCGAAGTCAAACGAAAACAAATACCAGCTGTAATGGATTTTTGACAGCTTGATGTTTTCTGTTGACACTGCCGATTTCACGTACACCAACAAAGGTGGGTGCAAAACTCGATTCATGCTCGTTTTCAGCGTGGAAGGTGCAACACTTTCGGGTGGTGAAAACAAATACGGTATTAGTTGTACCTGCCGTCAGCAGCCGATCGAAGTGTGAAGAGATTTGCCAGTCACTCTCAGGAGAAATTTTGACCATGTGTAGGAGCTTCGCCAGTCGATGATGGAGAAATGTTGATTGTTGTCGTGCTTTATCCGTCATGCGAGTAGGGTGAGGCTCCGTCAATTGAGAACAGTGCCAGTCGTTTGATGAAACAAAACTAGTCGGGTCAAGCGTGACGGGCGAAATTTACCATCACTGACCTCTGTTACATGTAACAATGCATTGCAGAGATTACTACGGCCAGGCCAACCATGTGGTAAACACCGCGAAAGATACTGGAGCAATGGGAGGAATAAAGAGTGGAGTTCCCTACCAAACGCTTCATATGCAATGTTCAATTGATTACATAATTAAAACTATAAGATCATTTAGTTATGATGAGAAATTAATTTTTTTTATTATGATTTGGCACACGACTCTGAAAACTGACTTAAATTGATTAGTAAAAATAGTTGTAGAATGTGAGAGCTGGATATATCGCGAAAATGAGATGAGAGATACGTTTTGAAAACTGGAATAATAGAGCTCATCTACTTCAATAAAATTTATTAATAGTTATAAACTCGATACGTAATAAGCAGAAGCTGAAAATGGGTTGACAAAAATATAAGATGTATAAGACCTTTTGGTTTGTCCTGTCACTGAAATACAGCTTCTCAAATTTCCAATTTTCCAAAGCCGCCCTATTGACGCATTAAACCTAGCATTCGCGAAATGCTACATCTGCAATGTAAAAGAATTCAGAAATAAACCATAAAATTTGAAATGAAAATGCCACTGAAGGAAGTACTGCGGCTTGTTTGTTTGGCTTGCCCAAAATGAAGGTTGTTGAATCAAATATTCAATCAGATTAGGCCATAGGTCGGTAACCTGCGGCTCATTAGGTTTGAAGCTGTGGCTCTTAATCTCACTATCAAATATGAAGCATTTTTTGAATAAACTATTAAAAAATGCTATACAAATAATTGAATCTTGTGACCTGGAACACGAATTTTCATAAATCCAGAAGAAAAGCTTTTAAGACTGCATCCGTTGCAGGAACAAGCGGAATAATGACAAAAATTGGATTTTTTTCAAGTCTTATTTTACATTTTTTTTTATTTTTGTTGTGTTTAAAGCAGCAGCATATAGATCAAGATTTAATTTATCATAAATCGCGAATGCAAAGAATAAACTTTGTTTTAAAACAACAAAAACTAAAGTTATATTTATTTTTCCAAAACACTTGTATATTTTTCAATCAATCGGAGCCTCTGTTTTGTTACAAAACAACTTAACCCTTATCCAATTTTAAATTGTGAGCGCTTGCAATTATTTTTGCGCCCTCTTTGAAAAATGTTTAGTTGAAATGTCTTATATCGTATTTAAATTTATTTATTTATCAGATTCTAGGCTTCAGCCTTTGATCCTAACTAGTTACAACACATCTATGATAAAAAAATCTTAAGACTATTTTTTATTTGTTCTCTGGACATAGTCAGTTTGATTACATCAGCATGTGCGTTAAAAAGCGCCATCATTCTATAGATTGGTTCATTACGAGCGTAATTCGGTATTCGATTTGGAGGCTGAAACGGTCTCACGTTGCGCAAACTGCTACGTCCTTCATTTGGAGAAATTTGTGATACTAAATATGGCGAAAAGTACTTTCCACTGATCAAGTCCTTTAAAAACAGCGTATCTGTTGATTTTCTCCGAGTTTCGAGTGACTCCAGTCCAACTAACATACACAAGGATCTGTATTCCGGCATTTCTTCTTGCCATCCAAGATTCCTTAAGGCGTATTTCAGAAATCTTTTTTGAACCCTTTCAATCCTGTTTTTATGAACGTTATAATACGGCTGCCACACTATACTGGCGTACTCAATAGTGGTTCGGATAAGCCCAACATAAATAGAGACAATAGTGTAAGGATTGTCTAGCTCGTTACAAATCCTGCTTACCATTCCGTACATAGAGTTTGCTTTGGGCGGCATCCATAAATTACGTAACGCAAAAAATGCCCTTTTTTTGACCCCCTCCCCCCCGTATGTCACAAATCGTAACGCTTCGATGTACCCCCCTATAAAAATTACGTAGCGCTGACAATTACCCCCCCCCCCCCCCCTATCTTCTCATGTTTTTAAATAGTGATTTTCGAAGTTGAAAAAAGATTTTAACATACATTTTTTTAACGTTCTTAAAAAAGAAATTAATATCTATCCAAATCACTTCTAGTACTTATTGATGATAACACTCTGATTAAAAAAATTATTTGTCTTATTACTAGTTACTCTGTGCTTGATAACTGATGATCTACCTTGCTTTGTTCCAGGAGCATAACTTGTTATGCAAAATTACTCCACTTAGTAATATTCGTGGGAATAACCGAAATTGCATTTTTTTAATCAATTCAGAAAAAATAGTTAAATTTCCGTTTAAAGATTTGATTGAGTTCTTGGGGGTAAACGCACCTAATATTCGGCGTTCCAACGATTGTTTCACAGATATCCAATGCATATTTTATGGAGTCTATCTCATAATCTTTGAATAGGAAAGTTCATAAACCTTTTTCAATCTAGTTGAAGCTTCAAATTTCAAGCTGATTTTAGTCTGCTATTATTCTGCAAAAATTGCATGACATCTAAAAAGCTGCAGTTAAACTAATATTTTTAAGGAAAAAATCGTTACGTAACGATGAGCATACCTCCCCCCTCCCCTATGTCACAGTTCGTAACGCTCGAGCTTACTCCCTCCCCCCCCTAGGAGCGTTACGTAATTTTGGATGCCCCCTTGGCTACGACTTGTTCGACATGTTTTGAGAAACTGAGTTCTTCATCCAACTCGACTCCCAGATCTTTCACAGAGAATTTTCTAGCTATGGCACAGCTGTTCTCGAAACAATATTCGTGCACAATATTACTCACTTTCCGGGAAAAGGTTATCACATTACACTTTGAGGCATTGATTTTCAATCCGAAACTGCTGCAACACTCTGAAAATCTATGAAGCGCATTTTGTAGGGTCAAACAATCCTTTGGGTGTCGCACAGGGAGGAACAGTTTTAGATCATCTGCGTATATCAACACAAACACGTCATACAGCACTCCGGGAAACTCGTTCATAACAGTGACGAAAAGAAGGGGCCCCAAGTGACTTCCTTGTGGTACGCCGCTGTTGACCGAGAATACCCTGGATCTCGCATTCCCTATCTTCACAAACTGGACTCTTTCTTTCAGATACGAACGAATCCACTGAAGACAAATTCCGGTGATCCCATTTTTACACAGTACTGACAGGAAAGCATTATGTTAATCACGTCAAAAGCCTTTGACATGTCGGTATATATAGCGTCGACTTGAAACCCCTGCATCATCCATTGTGAAGTTCGAGAGAGGAATTCTGCCAAGTTCGTAACCGTTGATCGCTTTTTCAAAAAGCCATGCTGAAAGTCCGACATTTTCCCCTCTACCCAGGGATACATTTTGTAGTAAATTATGCTCTCGAACAGTTTGGGTATGGCAGACAGAATTGCTATCCCACGATAATTTTCAGCAGGCAGTTTTGAACCATTTTTATGGATTGGCACAATGTGGGAGATTTTCCAAAATTTCGGAAACTGACCTCTACGAATTGAAGTTGAGAAGAGCATTAATAACGGCTCCACCAAGGCGTTAACGCATTTTTTAAGAAAAGAATTTGGAATTCCATCAGGTCCACTACCTTTGAATTCATCAAGCCATGAATTAATGAATTAATCAACCATTTCGAAGTTTTTTTACAACCTTGACGCGTAGCAACCTAAAAATATTGGAAAAGCCAACTCAATCCTATCTTAATTCTTTAACATTAAACTTATGTTCACGGGTGACATAATTGAATTTGCTAAAGAACCTGGTAGAATTAGCTTATGTGATTTGTGCATAAAATAAGCTATTTTTTAAATAAAAGCCTTCAAAATCAAAAGAAAAACTTATTCTGTTCTCATAACAAGCTAAATCTTCTTAACTCTGGAGTAAATTCAAAATTTTAACCATCGATTAAATAAATCAAATTTTTAAATAGAAAAAAAAGACATTATGATGACGCGGTTCAAATCTGATGCATATTTAAGAGTTAAGATGGAATTTGGCTCTTGAACAAACTGCAATATTTATATTGTCGACAATACAAATATGAAATTCCATTCAAATTTTTAACGCTATTTTACTTTATAAGCCAAACCTTTTTTTTTTTTCAAATAACTTCCATAATTCAGATCATGCGTTTCTTCAAATTTAACTTAAAATTTGTAATTTCAGCTGAATTGTGTTAATAATCTAACAAAAATTAAACAAATAAAATAATAAATCTGTGATCTTTTGCTATTTGAATTCCACAACGGAATCGTCACCATGATATTTTATCTTGGTTGTAAAAATTATTTACGAGCTGAATCTGAATTTTGAATATCAATTCTAAATCTTAAATTTTTCATCTGCCTTCGAAATTTGAATTTTGGAAATATTTCCGAAGTTCAAAACGATTTATGAAATGTACAAAAAAAACGATTTCTGATTCTATATTCCAGATTAGGATTTTCAATATGAGCCAAGCATTGAAATTTAATTCAGAGCCCTCAATCATGAATCGATAATTTAAATTCTGATTTTTTGGGTTTCAATCTGGATTCATCAATTCGATTATTTATTTTAACTCACTTGTGGAACTGAATTAAAATATGAATTAAAAAAAAAGGAATCTTGTCTGATTCTGATTTTTAAATTATGGATCATCTTTTTGAAGATTAAGTTCTGCATAAAAATGAATCTAATTTTCACCAAAATGCAAAATCAAATTTGAAACAGGAAAACAGATTTTCATTTTTGACTAATGATGATTCGAACCGGAAATCTAGAAACCTAAACTTGATACAGGATCCAAAATATGACAACAGAAATAATATTTTGATTTTGGTAATTTTGATGTAGAGTAGAAAACTCGAAGGTTTGCAATAGAGATAGAATTCTTTGCATTTTTAATGGTAATGATCAAAATTCCACAACAATTTGCAACCAATCTCACATTTTCTCTCTTTCTCTCCGGTCCGGTTGTCCGGATATCGAGAAAAAAGCCTAGTTTTCTCCCGGATTACTTATAATTTTTGCGAAAAACCAAATTCTCTACTTGTTTTAGCAAAACAAATTCGAATGTTTTTTTTTTTTGGAATTTTGACATAAGATTTGAACGCCGCTGATTTACCTTTTTTATAGCAAATACCTACATGTTGGATGGATTTGCCCGGTTATTGATCGGTTATGAGTTTGATATTTAGAAACACAATGTCTGGATCTGCCGACCTGGATATTGCGGTTACTGGGAAAATTTCTAATCGAGCGACGGTAGCCTTCCGTGCGGTAGGCTAGCCGGAGCAGTAAACACAGTTAAAAAATTCACTCTTACTCACTAATTTCATTGAAAAGTTAAGAAGTAAATTCTTGAATCAATCTTCAAATCATTATTTTGCAAGAGAGGACAAAACATGAAGTCATCGGAATGAAATATTATTATTCTTAGTATTCATTGAGATTGAATTAATTACGAGCGTTAAAATCCCAGACAAAACAAAAAATATTGATCACTATTGAAAACACATTTTTCCATAGCCTGAGAATTAACGAATTTGGCATGACGAAGATTTTTGATGCGATAAATGCGTCTTTGATACTTTATATGCTGGTCGAATTCAATTATGTTGTCGTTAAAATGTAACAAATCGTATATGAGAAGTTAAAAAAAGGAGTTGTGTACGGATAATGATCTATTATAGGAAATAATACCATTCGCATCGCAAAAAATTGGACTGCGCACTCATAACTGCGAAACTTGTGCGATCTGTCAAATCAGTATAAAATCTGTCGGTTTTCTACACGCTAACCGCTTTTCAGTCAAACTTTATACGGATAACTCCGACTGCAAAACATAGCACGAAATCCAACATTCAATGATGATCGCTACCGTGTCGTCGAACTCTAAACTTATTTAAACAACTACAGCGTTTTCTTTTTTTTCGTGAATTTGTCCGCTGATTGACTCCATCGCAAACAGTTTTTTTTATTATTCATTTTTCCGTGATTTTGACCGCAGATTGACCAAGCTCAAGGCAAACACAATTTTTTGTTTTATAAACAATAGATAATCCGATAATAATATTTGGTATACATGTTTGTTTGACAACTTTTTATTAAATCATCTTTAAATGTTTTCCGCTTGTTCATCCGATTTAATTTAAGTCGATAAATAATCCTTATGTAGAACAATGCTCATTTTTTTCTTGAATACTGTTTTTTTTTTTACAGTGGTACCCTACGGGAGCCCAAATCAGCTATCGCAGAAATAGAAAAAAAGAGTGGATCAGCAATACCTACCAAAAAAAACTGGAAAGCTTACTCATGAAGCTCATGACAATGTCATGATGACATAAAGATGACATAATCTATATATATAAAAATGAATTTCTGTCTGTCTGTCTGTTCCCTATAGACTCGGAAACTACTGAACCGATTTGCGTGAAACTTGGCAGGTGAGGGTATTGGGGAAAGGTTCCTATTATAGTTTGAGACCCCTCCCTCTCTCATGAAGGGAGGGAGGGGCCTCCCAAACAAATGACAATTTATTGCATAACTCGAGAACCAATCAAGTAAACGGTATCAAATTTGGCATGTGGTGATATTTGGATACGAGGAATGTTTCTACAAATATTCGGTACCCCTCCCTCCTCTCAGTGGAGTGATAGGAAGGGTGGAGGGGGTCTACCTTACAATTTTTCATATATCTCGAAAACTAATCAAGATATTGGAACCAAATTTGGCATGGGAAGGTATTTGGATACGAAAAATATTTCAATGATTGTTTGAGGCCCCTCCCTCTTTCCAATAAAAAGGGGGAGGGGGCCTGTTTTATATTTTTTACATAAATCAAAAACTAATAAAGCAAATGGAACCAAATTTGGCATGGGAGCGTATTTGGATACGAAAAATATTTCTATGATTATTTAAGAGTCCTCCCTCTTTCCAGTGAGGAAATATAAAGGGGGGAGGGGCCTCTCTTATAATTTTTTACATAACTCAAAAACTAATTAAGCAAATGGAACCAAATTTGGCATGGGCGGGTATTTGGGAACGTGTTATGTTCTAATGATTGTTTTTGACCCTTTCCTTCTTCCAGCGAGGAGAAATGAAAGAGGAAGGGGAGTTTCATACAGTTTTTACTGCATAACTCGAGACCTACAACAGCAAATTGAACCAAATTTGGCATGGAACGATATTTGGAGAAATGCTTCTATGAATATTTGGTATCCCTCACTCCTTCAAAGAGGTGGATTAAAAGGGGAAGGAGAGACCTCACTTACAAGTTTCAGTATAACTGGAGAGTTAATCGAGCAAATTGAACCATATTTGGCATGTGAGGGTATTTGGATACGAGAAATGTTTCTATTATAAATTGAAGACCCACATTTTTTCAGCGGAAAGATATAAAGGGGGAAAGGGGGGCTTCCATACATTTTTTTTGCATAACTCGAGAATTAATCGAGCAAATGTAACCAAATTTGGTTTCATGAAGTATTTTAATACGCAAAATACTTTTATGAATATTAAGTTCTCCTCCCTCCATTCAATGGGGAGAACGGAAGGGGGGTGGTACTTTCTTTCAAGTTTATGCATAATTCAAGAATTGACAACGCAAATAAAACCAAATTTGGCATGGGATGGTATTTAAATACGAGAAATTTTTATATGTGGAACAATTCCTTTCTTGCAGTAGGAGGATAGAATTGGGAATATAGAAAGGGAAGAGGCAAGCTTATATTCAACTTTTTTTTTTTGCAAATCCGAGAAATGGACAAAACTTAACATGGAAAATCATTTTGGTATGATTCTATGATTATCTGACACACCTTCCAGTAAGTAGGTAAATAGGAAGAGGGAGATGAGCCCAATACAATTTTGTTAGCATAGGTTCTCAATTTATGCTAACGAAGCCAATAAATGGAAACAAATTTGGCATGGAAAGGTACTTGGTTACGATATATGTTTCTACAATTGTTATAGACCCTAACGCTGCACAGTATAGAGAGGGGAAGAAAGGAAAAAAGGAAAAAAGAAGAAAGTAAAGCTTAAAAACTTATCAACCAATGGAACTATATTTGATATAAGAGGATTTTTGGGCTTGAAAAAATTGGTATGATTATTAAAAACCACGACCTCCATTCAACAGGGGATGATAAGAAGGACAGGGTGGCTCTCTTATCAGTTTTTAGCATAAACTCCAGAACATATCAAGCAAAAACAACCATATCTTATAAGTAAGATTGTTTGCGTAAGATTAATTTGAGACCCTCCTTTTTCAGGGCGAAGCTTAAAGAAACAGATTAAAATTATCAGAACCTATAGAACAAGATTCAGAAAATAAGTTTAAGTCATCTTTGTATTGCAGTTCATTGCAAATTTCAATTTTATATAAAATAATGCCAATAAAACAATAAAAATTTGAATAATTTCATAAAAAATTAATTGTTTTTGAAAGGTGTAGCAAAGCACACCGGGTCAGCTAGTTACAAATAAAAGTTTGACTATTCAAACTCGAATTACCAATGAAAATTAATGAAAATTTCAATTCTTAAAATGTATCTGAAAACTTTATCACAGGCTAAATACTTGTAATTAATAACTAAATTTATAATTTTTTTTTAATCAAATCTTTGATTCCATTTATAATTTCAAGTGTTACCAATTTTTTTTTCAGTAATCTGAGCATTTATCTGAAGCATTTATGAATAATCTACAATGTATTGAATTTCATTCTTTATTCAATTGGACGCACAATACTGAAGAGTCACATGTGACATAATATGAGAGTTTTTAATGTTCCAGATGCCGAAAATTCTGAAGACACGTTCGCTTGACGTTATGAATTTTGTAAGTTCTTTATTTGAAATGCCGTATGTAGCCAGTTGTCAGGAACGAAATTTTGAAGAGAATGCGCGTACTTAATGATAAGCACAAACAGATTTAAAAGAAATATCCAAGAGTTAGAAAAGAAAAATTTAATGGGCTTAACGTTATTTTTGTTAAACATCGCTGATCACTTTTTGCTTTTTTTTATTAAAAACAAAAACAATAAATCTTTAATGTGGCTCTTTCAATCTCTAAAATTTTTAAAATTTGATGGTTTTGGCTCTTTCGACTTAAAAGGTTACCGACCACTGGATTAGGCAAAAAAACGCCTCTCTTTATCCATGGACGATTTCAAGGTGTCATATATAGCATCGATCAATGCCCAGATCATGAATCTAACATCACAGAAGATCTTCATCAAATTGAGTGGAATTTTTGTTCCTACAATTAAACAAAAATCCTCGTGATCATGACTAATAATTGCTACCACATGCTAGACCGGTGCCTACACAATATGTCGCGCGGATACATTGAAAGGCAGTCGCGATCCGATTTTTGTACCGCGATAATTGGGTCCATATAAGCGACAGACGGCAAAGCCTGACAGTTTCGAATCAAGAGCCACGACATGTGACGAGCGACATTTAACACGCGTTTGTGTCGAGTTTAAAAATAGTCGAGACGTCTGATTAAGTAGTGGAATGAGAGGCGAAAAAAACCAGAAAAACCCACGAAATTTTGGCACACGCCATCAGCGCGACGCGCTATCGTGACGTTTAGCGGAAAGGTGTTCAATCGTTATGTTAGTAGTTAGATTCTTTTAATTTGCGGTAGTTTTATGAATTATTGTAAGATTATTTGCATATCAACCGGTCATAGTCTGTCAACGAACCTTTCACTGCCGTATTTTGAATCCGTAGGTACCTACAAACCTAGCACTAGTTGAAGTGAAGTTAAGGTCTGGGTGCACCTAGCAGCAGATTTTGTGCGACCATTAGAATGATAATCTGTTGCTCAGTAATGTTACCAACCTTCCTTGGCACTGGTTCACAAGTCAACGCGCAGTGGCCCGAAACAGCCGGGCTACGTCTATGAAACTCTGGAGGCTGCCCAGATAATTCAATAATGTTTATTGATTGCATTTAGGTATTTAATTTCCCTGTGCCGTGTATGCAATGAGTCAGTCCTCGGTGTATGTACGTCTGTCAGTGGGGATGAATAATTAGCAAAAAACTGTGCAGTTCACAAGTTCTGATCGAAGCCTTTTTGTGTGGCGTCTGATCTAGTTGACCATAGGTGGCGGCAGCAAGCACAGGTATTCTAAATGGATAAAACCACGCGACCTGACATAGGGACCTACTCACTTACTACATTACAGTTGGTTGCTCGAAAAAAAATCTAAACAAGGTATAAATATTTTATAGAGTCAGTGCACACTGGTTTCGTCAGAGGTTAATTTACAAAAACAGATTTACCTACTTGTCTTGCATCAATTTTGAAAAATGTGAGCTGAAGGTCATTTTTTCCTTAATGTTTTTTTTTTCTACATAATTTGTGCATCTTGTTTTACTTATTGAACACAAAGTTTTTGAACAGATTTAGAATATTTTGTTAGCATCACATTAAATCACTGTGCATCGTCGGCCCTTACGTGCATTGCCGATGTCAATATGTACTCGAATCGAATATGTTGAACCTGTTGAGTAACAGCCCGGGTTTCATGAAATAGTTTTGAATCGTTTCGGTGCACTTTTGTTTGCAAAAGGACCAACCTTACATGGCACAGAGGTACGAAACTGCAGTTCTCTGGCCGTTGGTAAAACTGCAACGTGGAGTGTCAAACACACGGAAAACTAGGTTACGGGAACTTGAATCTATTTAAGTTCGCGCTTTCTTATACCACATAGGCCTGTTGTAAACCTTGGGAGCCCTTCACTTCGAAAAGGTGGACACATACCGAAAGTTACTGGCGGGTCGATCGGTCGATCGAGCTGCTGCTGATATTGGTTCTGGCTAGCGCAAGAATCATATCCATATATAATTACAGCCTGCCAATTAAGAGCAACAGCAGCCTTGCCCGGAAGTAACAGAGACGGTATATGTGCAACAGTTAAACTAAGATCTTATCACTTCCATTAATAAGTTCTTAAGGTATCCTAACTGAGCGATATTTTCAAATTTTCAAGTTGATCTTTTGTATTGCAGGGGTCAGAAACAAAATTCATCAAAGACGTAATCATAAGACTAGATTTGATTACATTAATATGGTTTTGTAGAATTTAATTTGTTTATTTGTTTATTTGTATAAAAATCAACGGATCACATATTGATCCAAATGATAACTTAATCCTAAATAACTTATCAAAATTAAAATCCACTTGACACAGTTCTGGACACGTCTAATATTTTCCTTCGGAACACATTTCTCGAAACGTCAAAGTCGAAATGCGCAGAAAAACGATTAAAAGTTTATAAGATTCCGACAAAAGCGCTGTTGGCCCCATAGTTGTTCAGACGTGGTCGCACACTTTGAGGGACTGCCTCCAGCAGAGTGGGAGAGTCTATTCTCGATGTCAGCAGGTCAGCCACAACCAGAGCTCGAGTGGCGTTCCTACGAACTTGAAGCGTGTCTAAGTCTATGAGGCGGCAACAATTTTCGGTGCTTGGCAGACGAAACGGATCGTGCCAATTCAAGTGACGTAGGGCATACCGCAGGAAGCGCCGCTGGATAGCCTCGATTCGTTCAGCTCCGTTCTGATAGACGGGGCACCAGACAGCTGATGCGTACTCGAGAATGGAACGAACTATGCGAAACAGAAATCCAAGGTTCCTAGAAGCTTTGTCAACAACATAGTTCGTATGAGTCTTGAACTCCAGCCGTCATTGAAGAAGATTACGAAAATTATCGGTCCTAAATGGCTTCCTTGGGGTACTCCTGAGGGGGCAGGGAATTGCCTGGAAATGGATTCACCAGTTCGAACGGATAATTTCCGTCCCGTTAGAAAACTCCGGAACCAATCCAGTAGAGATCCACAGAACCCTAAGCGTCCGAGCTTTGCGATTGCAATATCATGGTTCACCTTGTCGAATGCAGCTGAGAGATCAGTGTAAATGGCGTCAGTTTGGGTCTTCCTGGCAAAGCAGTCTTGAACGAAAGATGTGAAGCTCAGTAAGTTGGTAGTTGTGGATCGTTTAGGCATGAATCCATGCTGGTCGTTGGAAATCTGGGGCTTGCAAAACGAGAAAACAGGATCCATAACGACCAGTTCAAAGAGTTTGGATATCGCGCATAGAGCTGATATCCCACGGTAGTTGCTAACATCTCTCTTGTCCCCTTTTTTATGGACAGGAAACATATGAGCTTCCTTCCACAGTGAGGGAAAAATTGCGTTGTCCAGCGATGATTGAAAAAATATATTTGATGGGAGTCAGCAAAAGTGACATAAAACGCTTCAAAAAAGTTGCTGGTATACCGTCCGGGCCCGTAGAGGTAGAATTTTTCAACTTTGCTGTTGCTTTCAAGATGGCTGCATCTTCAATTAGGAATCCATTCAAAGATGAACCTAGAGGTAAAATATTCCGGACAGCCCTGGCTAGTTGCTCTGAAGAAATGCTCTCGGAGGTAAAAACGCTTGAGTATTTCCCGGCGAAGAGCTCACAAATTTCGGGGTCGGAAGCAGCTGTGTTGTTGATCTTGAAGTTTCGCTGGAGCCGATTAAGATAATTCTGGTATTATCGATTTTGGTTGATATTTTTCGGTGAAAATTAAGTCAAATCCAAACAACTTCTTTACGTTTCGGCTTACTGTTTTGTTTCGGCCATCTTCAGAAAAACTGTATTTCATAAAATTTTAAAAAATAGAATATAATACAAAAAATGTTTTGTTAGAATAACCACACAATTTTCCGTCACTTTTAACTACACTAGAAGCACTTACAATTGTTTCGCCGTGTGCTTTCCTAACGGCTGTCTAACTTACTTTGTGTCAGATTTTGAATCGCTTCTAGTAGCTTGCGTTTTGCGTTCTTGGTGACGTCGTGCAGTCGGTTGTTGTCGTCGTGTTTGGGGTCGTCGTTTTCGAATTCTTTCTTGAGAACTGTGGCGTCGCTCTTAGTTTTTTGATTATTGAGCTGTATATTTTAGAGATCTCGATAGCGTCTTGTTTTATAATTCTGGTAGCAGCGCTTACTTATCTTTCTATAAGTCGAGTTCAGTTTGCGGTATTCATTCTGAGCGTAGAGCGACTTGTGCTTGTTATAGTTACGAAGGACACGTTTTTTAGCTGTCTTCAGTTGCCGCAGTTCTTTAGTGACCCACGGAGCCCACATATAAGCACCTACGCTACGTTTCGGCACATGGCGATCGATGGTGTCATTAAAGATATTCGTAAATGTCTCTGCAGCTGCGTTGGGATCAGAAAGATCGAGCTCGACTTCCCATTCGATGGATTCCAGAACGCGCGATATAGCCTCGGAATCCATATTCTTGAAATCATTATAGTAAGACGTTTTCTCAATGGGAGAATATAACCTAGCGGCACCGAGTGAGACTACTAGAGCTGGGTGATGTAGGACATCTTTGACGAGTGGAGCGGGAGCTAAACCGAACGTCTGAATCCTGAACCCTTCGTTAACAAAGCAGAGGTCAAGCATCCTGCCGTTCTCGTGTTCAATGTAATTTATCTGACGTAGAGTCGCTGTGCTTAAGGCATCTAAGTAGACGCAGCAAGGTGCCGTGAAAGAAGAACGCGCAGGATCTGGAAACAGGAATCCGTCTTGTGAAAAGCACCATTTTAAGCCAGGCATGTTGAAGTCGCCGATGACGAGGATGTCATCTTCAGGAGAGCAAATAAACTAACTTTAGAGAGGCAACGTGAAAAAGATTCGGCTACAACCAGGTCACTGGAACGATCAGGAGGCACGTACACTACGCACACATAAAGTTTCCGATCATCATTATCGATGCGGGTCCAAAGAATTTCCAAATTAACCCAAGAGTCGTCTTCAATAAGCATGGCGGGGAGTTTAGACTTAACAGCAAGTAACACACCGCCTCCGGTCGATTTTTTTGCTGTTGAGTAGACTTCGATCGCAACGAAACACTGCGTAATCAGAGCCGATAACCTGACTACATAGAGTGCAGTCGTTGAGCC
Organism: Uranotaenia lowii; assembly: GCF_029784155.1. Classification (NCBI taxonomy): domain Eukaryota; kingdom Metazoa; phylum Arthropoda; class Insecta; order Diptera; family Culicidae; genus Uranotaenia; species Uranotaenia lowii. Next base: position 154,881,796 of record NC_073691.1, on the reverse strand, counting down.
ATGTTTCAGTAAAAGCGATAATGTCGTAGCAGGAACACGAAGTGGCAGGGTAATAGCCAATCAAGCAAGAGTTGACACCACCAACATTCTGATAGTATATGTTAATTGAGTCGGCTGATTCAGAAGCAGAACAGGAACGACGATCACTGGAAAGGCAAATTCCATCAGGCAGAGAAGGACTGTCGGTGATATAATACTTGCCAGATACCGCAGGCTGGAGAACCCCTACACCACAGACGAACTCAGGGCCGGGACGACTGTTGACGCTGGCTGGATAATAATGCAACTAGTGATTTTCAATGATTATGGCTCCAGCTACAAATTTTTTGACCCGGTTTTCATCAATGTTGCCATTTTGGAATCACCTTAATAGCTTAAGTTTGTATAATTTTGATAGCATCGTAAAATTTATATAAATACAATGTTCCGATGATCATGGTGGTTGTCAACAAAACGCGTAAAATCTGTTGAAGCTCTTTGCAACTAGATGTGTATTCGTTGATCAGTTAATCCTTCCTTTACACGAGGTTTTCCTCGTTCTTAAAAATAAAAATATTGAAAAGTTAATGAAATAATTTAATGTTACGTGTAACGTACAGCGACCGGCACAAATAAAAATCCACCCCTCGTTCTAATCTTGAAATGCCGATATTTTCAGTTTTTCAAAGTATTTTCTAATTTCAATAAGTTCGTTGGAAAGCTATTAATTTCTAGATTATTTTAATGTTAATGTTCAATGTTTTTTTTTTAATTTTAATTTTTTTAACTCAGTAGCAATCAGTTTACTGAATTGCGTACTTTTAGGGTCCCAAGGAACACAGATTAAACCAATTGGCTTTTTTGAGTTTTAATATCGTGAAGACTTTTCCATGGCATCCAATTTTTAAAACTTTTTTTTTTGTAACATGTAACGTGTGTTTTAAAAACGCTCTGAAAATTTTGCTAAAACTTGAATAAAACACTTAAGAGTGTTGTAAAAAAGTTGACATTTTTATTTCGTTTATATAGCTCCGAGATAGACCCGTTTTAATGCGTCCAGATTTGTAGTGATCCATGGTTTAAATAAAAACTAAGTTAAATAAAACAAATTGAGAAAATGAGAGGTTTTATTGAATTTTTCGATAAAAAATTACTTGGTTTATAGGTTTTGTTTAACTGTATTGCATACAAGCTTTTGTTTTATTCTAATTTATTAGTTTTTTGCATAATTTTTCATTAATCCCTCCCCTCCCTCGCGATGTTCCAACTCCAAGTGACAAACGAAGGATTTGAAATTGGTTCTGGCCTTATTTAGCTTTGAGGCCAGGCTTTTTGTAACAGAAAATGATCTATTCCTAAACAGTCTAGGGTTATTTGATAACAATACCTATTTTTTGTTTAAAGATTAACCATCCTCATAAACAAAAGGAAACAAAACAAAAAGTTGCATGAATGCCGTTTGCCAAGCAACAAATCGAAATGTTCTCATTTACTGCGACAAACTTCTCTTACTCAAAAATGGATAAATCCATCATCAGCGTGTATTCCCTTTAGAGAAACGTCAAACGAAGTTGTGATTCATGGTCTCTTAAAACTATTTAAAAACTGTTTATCTTACTAACCGCCATGTTGATTGTGAAATTCAATCGGAATTACTGAAACCATCTTGCTGGAAATAATATTATAATACAAAAATTCCATATTTTGTATCAAAGTTTTTTTATTGCATGGTTTTTTTCTATTTTTTTTTTTAATTTGTCGTTTTTGTTTTTGTTATTTTGCTATTTTTGTATTTTCATTTAAATCGTCCAGAAAGTGTATTTTCCGTTATGCGTTTTGAAAACCAACTACCAAAAAATGCGAATTTTTACGTAGAACAAATTTGGCGAAGAAAGCATGTTGTTACTTCTAAAATTAAAAAAGTTATTGATGATTTTGTTTCTTTATAAAACATGTTTATGCTAAATTCAGGAAATTATAGTTTTATTAAAAGCAAGCTGAACAATAATGGTAAAAAAAGAAAAAAAAATATTTTAAACTAGTATTATTTTAAAATTGAGGAAATGAGCAATGATAGTAAAAAAATATTTAAAAAAAACTAACTTGTTAAATAGTTCAAAACCGATGAGTTTAAAGAATTGTTCTGATTTTTCGGTTTTCTGCAATAATAATAAACACATTTTGTTTTTCGTGGTCAGCATTCGGACTAAATCCATTATATTCTCCTGCTATTCCTAGGGCTCGATCGGCTGGATCATGAATGACTGATAGACTCTGGCATTCAATTTTAGCAGCTTTATAATCACTTCTTGACTCCCAAAATTTGGGCTCTTTTTCCCAAAGAAAACGGGAGTAAAGTTGCAAAATTTTAAAAAAAAATGCTAAAGATTTCTCGGTAACGAAATCTTATATTGAATTTTTGAATGAAAATGAAGTTTCATAATATTTTCTCCACTGCTCTTCTTCAGTAGATTCTGTACCATTTTTTGCATAAAAAAGGCCAGGCAGATGTTGATCTTTGACAAAAAACCATGAATGTTTTTCGAATTTTTTCGACGTTTTCAGGCTTAACTTTTCATCATCGTAGTTTTTGAGGTTGTTTATTAATGCAAGATCGTTCATCGGTGCACTAGTAGCAAGAGGAGCGTCATACCACCTTTTTAAATAAACTCGTTCCACAAACTGGGCGAACTTTTCAAGTTTCAAAATATCCACTTGAAATTGTTCTCTAAACAAATACATTTTCAGGCCGTAAATTGCTCCAGCCATCCAGATAAAGCACCAGGGCTTTTAAATTTTACTTCCTAATCTTCATTTAGACAAACCAAAGGAACGGCAGCAGGCCTTGCTCACGACCGGGCGTGTTTTTTTTTTTTTTTTGACGGCGCGTTTTTTTGTGCTTGTTTCCGCTTTTACAGAAATATCGTTTGAGTTTCAATTCAAAGTTTGAAGAATTAATGGTTATATAGCTAACTTTTAAAAATTTGGTGTACAATACGAGAAGATTATCGTAAAATCGTTCAAATGGTCACGAGCATGCAGAGATCGTAAAGTGAAAAGCCAAGTGGAATAGAAAAAATGGTGTCTTGAAAGAAGTGAAATTATTCCAGAATTTTATTTGGATTTAAGCTGTTGACGAGCTAGCTATTTGATGCGGAGTCTGAAGAAATGGTAATTTATTTAAAAGGTTTTGGTTGAAAGGGGGAAAATTTACTGTGATGTACATATGAAACAATTTATGGATTGAATCATTTTTCATGCATAAACTTGTCTCCCAGGGAGACTCTCCCCGGATCGTAGAGGGGAAGAGTAGGCTACGAGTAGGCGAAATTCTGAGAAGAGAAAATTTAGCAAATTCTTTATACTGCATTCGGATGAAACGCCAAATTTAGCCAGAGGGATCAAAGAAGCTGGTCACTGTTTTCCGGAAAAGGGCGAAAATTGTAGCTGCTGAACAATTGGAGCAAAAACTTTCTTCTTGATGATGGCTTAAAGGTTCGAAAAGACGTCGGAATACGGGACAAAGCTCAGTATTTCCATTCTTGTATTGCCGACTACATAAAATCTAATTACTTTCTAAATGGTTGAGTTTAGTACTTGTTGAGGAAAAACAAGGTTTTCCCCCTAGAAATGGGAAAAATACATTGCAAAATAAGGTCTTTTACATTGTCTTTGTAATCTAGTGCATAAAACATTAATCTAAATGAAATTATGTACAATAATGTACCTACAGCTCTATTGAAGCCTATTCTTTTGATTGAGTTTTGTGAGAAATCAGAAATTTCTATGCCATGTTTATCAATACTTTGTTGTATAATAATTTAAAATGATAGTTTAGAGATTCGAATGCAAAACAGAAAACTTGAAGGATTATAAGCGTAGCACAATCAGAAATTTTGGTGAGATTAATTCATTCAGTTTTTGCTCAACATGTACATCTATTTTTTTTTATTTGGTTAGAACTAAAGACACTATAATTTCATAAAGTCTGGAAAAGAGAATGAAGGGAGCCAATCGAACTGTCATTCGCGGGAACCAATCGAGCAAACTTTCTAAACATTGGAAAATCATGGTTGGAATATTGTGATTCGCAAAGCTTTTCTGGCTTTTTGATAACATTAACTTAAGTTACTAATTTAGTTTTTTCCCCTATAGATCATAATATATTTTTCCAAAATGATTTCGAGTTGAAGTGACGAAAATAGTATGTAATTTACAAATCTATAGTTAGAACAAAAATAACGAAAAATTTTAGATTATGTTTATAATTTTCTTTTAAATAATATTTAGAAGGGTTTAGAATTGATATCATGTAATGTTATATTTCAATATTCTTCAGTTTTTTTAGTTCAGTTTCCTACGCAGAAGTTGTTATCAGTATAGAACAAGCAATATACAAATATACAAAAACATAAAACACTGATTGGACTAGCTACTAGCCGACCAAATTCAGGGTTCAATTTCAACAACAAAAAAAACACCTCTTTAACGAAACAAACTGGCAATCTATAATCTGGTAATTAAACCAAGCTGAGCGGAGCTGTGTTTGAATGGGCCATTTTAGCCAGAAGATCTGGGGTATAGCCGAGCGTCTTATGCACAATCATTTGTAGCATTTGCGATCGTAACAGTCATAGAATGTTAACTAGCTTGGCGCATTTGTAATCTGCTAGCCTACGAAAGATGTGATAATGGAAAAAATGGTAGAAAATAAAAGACGCTAAGTTAGCCATCTTCCAATTGGCCAACAAACAATGAAAGTTGAATAAGTCGTTCCATTTGACTTGCGTGCTTTTGGCACATTGAAATGCTCTGAACATTTTTCTGAACCCGATCTCTATAGATGCAGTTAGTAGGTACATTGCAATTTGCATTTGCCAATTTTCTCTCGATTGCATCAAACGGTAGCATGTACCTGAACGTTTTCTGCGATTTTAGATATCACAGAATGCTTCATTCATAAAACGATAAGTGACAAATGGGTGCCAACTTCCGGACACCGGCGAGTCAGTCGTGGGAAGGACCAATTCAAAAGAAATAAAAGGTATGAGCTCAAAGTCCGCCAAAGTTTCTTTCAAATTGTTGCACAGGAAATTGCACGGAAGCTTCTCATCTCGTATGACAAATTGCTTCTTCTCCAACAAGCAACGGACCGCCTGATGACTTTCGATGCGCTCGATGATTTTTGCATTTATCATCGCTGAACGACAATATTCACTAAGTTTTGTTGCTTAGAGTTTGCTTCTATTATTTAATAAGCTCGTAGCGTGTGTGATTACGCGAGACGTAACCAATTGTGGTCTCTCTTATATACGCGGCTCAATGTGTAGGATTATTATAAAACACGAATGTGTGAATTACGTTACATTATGCGTCGCTTAAAAATAGATCATCGTTCTTTTTGTACTTGTATGTATTTCAAGAAGGTACCCAGTTCGTTAAGATTAAGAGCTTCTAGCAGTAGGTTCTATTCCCTTGAATATTCCACTAAATTGCTGTTCGAATCGTGCTTCGTCGAATGACATTTCAAGTTCTTTGCTCAAAATATATTAAAAAAAACATCCATTCAAGACTTAACGGGGGTATGGTGTTACAGTGGGAGCAATTGCATCAATCTGATCCGTTAGAACAAATCTGTTGACATTTGAATTATGCTTGGCTTAAACTCAACAACGTACCTAACTGATGGATTCAATCCCTTGCATGGTAAGCGATACTGAACACCAACAATGAAGTACTAAATCCGACATTGCGGTGTTCTCGTTGTTCCACATCTTTTGTTGATCGGTTGTTGAAACGGTTGTTGGTTGATAATTTATTCACATATCTGACGAGAGACCAACACACTCGCTCGCGACAATCAAACAGCTAAATATACAAAGATATATTTGTTCAAGTAGAAACGTTTGTCAAGTATGACTGTTTCAAGTAGTGCATATAAGATCCCATTTTTGGTGCAGCGTTAAGAATTGGCGTAGTGATTCTCGGTGACCCTCGAAGAATTTGAAATTTATACGGAGCTTTCAGCAGAACAACATATTATAAATTGTCTGCTTGCTATCTTGGTAGGTATTGCGTTATTGATTTGATTTTTGTTTCTTATACTTTGAATAACGGAAAACTGATATATTTGAGTTACATTAAAATCTATTGATCTTCGTCTATAATTCTTTTTATTTTCGTATTTCCCTACCTATTTCCTGTTCTCTTCAAAAAGTGATGATCTAGACCTAAGTAAACAATTGTAAACATACAAAACAAATTTGATAAATTAAAGCCTCAACGTATGAGCATTTTCAAATAAAGAAATTACAAAAAAAAAAACTTTGCACACTTTTCACTTACACTACACTTTTTAAGAAATGAAAACCCTTATAAATTTTCCTGCAGCTACTGCACCGTAATTTGGATTGTTGAATCCTGTAGAAATTGGAAAGTATACATTAAAGAAAAATTAATGATTTAAATTTGAAATACTTTACCTTGTTCGTTATTGCGTAATAGCTGTTCTGTTGAACCCAGACAGTCCTACGGTAGGGCTTATACAAAAGAACAAGTGACCGTCGCCAGTTCCAACGGAAGGGCACTTGCATCCAGAGCGATTGCTAATTACCAAAAGATGAAAAACAAAAACTAAAAAATATATAATAAAGCATAATTATCACTTACCAGAAGATCAAGCTAAATCCAATAAAATCGTTCTTCACTTCAGGGGAACATTTCTAGAAAGTTTATTCTCGATATTTAAAGTTTGAGAGTAAATTTGTCAAAGTTGGACAAATATAAATTAAGCTAAAGCGGTGACATTTTTCTTTTACAAATTTGAATTCCACATACACAAAATTTATCTAAAAGGTTCAAAAACTTTTTTCACTTAATTCATAATTACTGGTCTTACAGAAAAGTCTTTCAGAGCTTTTATTTTTTACTTTAGTTTATTGAGGATGAATAACTCGAGAGAGTTAAAATCCTAGAAAAAGAAAAAAAAATACTTTAGTTCATAAATATTTACAGTGTTGCCAGATATAAATATCCCAAGCAACAGTATTGGTTTTTGGACTCCATTTCAACTATAAGTTCGACCTATAAAACCATACTCGATTATGTTCAATAAAGCTACAATACAACACTAAGTAGCAGAAGCTAGCAGAGCTTAGTAAGTTCTGTAAAGCAAATCATATCATTTTTATTGGCAATAAAACATTGTTTTGGAAAAAAGATTTCAAAAATTATTGTTAAAACAAACAAATGAACCTCATTCAAATTGATTATTTTTAAAAAAAAATAAATATGATAGGACTTTAGGACCTGGAGAGCTTAAATTAGGCATGAGTGCTCATTAGGACTAGAAATGATGAAATTTAGGTTTGCGGATGACCCCATTAGAAGGGATCGTCCAAACAACACAAATATTGTTTTAGTGATATTATACATAGGATTCAGATGAAAATTTGCACCCGAAAATTTTCAGGAACGAGTAAGCGATTTCAGGTATCAAATTTGGTGTAAGAAACCGGCAAAAAGGGTCAAAATTGGCGATTGGAAAATTTTGAGGGACGAACAACCGCTTACAGGTATCACATTTTGATTAAGAGGCCAACAAAAGGGATTGTCCATATTAAATATTCACTGTATTTACTATCTTGACGCTTTTATATTATATTGGATTTAAATGAAAAATTGTACACATATGTTTTCAGGGGCGGCCAATTGATCAGGGGTTGGCAAAAGGGGTCGTCCATATTAGTTCTCAAATTTTTTGCGATATTGTAATGCTTATGTATCACATGGAGATGAATTTTTTTACACGGGAGTTTTGAGGGATGGATAATCAATTTTTGGTATCAAATTTTGGATTATGGTGCGAACTAATGACGTTGTTACACAAAGGATTGAGATGAAAATTGACATAAGAGAGTTTTTAGGGACGGGCAATCGATTTCAGATGTCAAATTGTGGGTCAGGGGTCGGCAAAAGCAGTCATCGATATTAAATTTTTGCTGTTGTTTAGCTATTGACGTTGTTATGCATCGGATTTAGAAAAAAAACATAGCAAGGATTTTAATTATCAAATTTAAGGTTGGGTCCAGTTAAAGAGGCCATTATTTTTAACTGTTAAGTGTTTTGTCGCTTGCAGATATTTTATTAGACTTCCAATCAATATCTCATTTTGAATTTTATCTATAAGGGCAAGGAATAGGATCGTCTATCTACACTGATGAAATTGTTACGTAATATTGTCGAGAAAATTTACTATTTAAACACAAACTCATATATAAAAAATTGAAAGCAAAACGGAGTTCGTACGGGATCAGAAAAAATGCAATTCTAATTTTGTGACGGTAACCTTTTTGCAAAATTTCAGTGAGAAAAAAGAATACATTGGAATAAATTTAATTTGTTCGAAGATATCTCGATCCACAGGTTATCCAAGCTCATGTTTTACAAGATTCTGTTGGAATTCCATTTTAAGAATTGATAGCCTTCTTTGAAAAGTTCATGCAAACGGCGAACACATGAGAAATTTTTAAAAGCCTCAATCTAACACCTGAAAAATGATCGTGTTTTGTTAGAATCATTTTCAATCAAATATACTTTTAGTAACTTTTTATTCTAATAAATGATTGTGAATTTGAAAGGGCGTCTATAAACCGACAAGTAACATAGCATGCCAAGGAATATTTGAAGAAGGTAGTGCCAAGGCAGCCCTGCTCTAGTATTGGTACAGACTGTGTCGTCACAATCACGGAAAATCTGTTAATTTATTGGATTTTCGAGTAATTTTTATACAAACTAGACCATCGAAGTTCGAAAACATGGTGGATTTTCCCTGCTCAAATTTGTAAAATTTTAAAATTTGTACAAAATCTTCCATGAAAATGTTCAAGTCAGTGCAGTTTAAGATCGTTATTACAATAAAGTTATTAAAACACAAACTTTTAAACAAAACCACAATCATTTATTGGCCTTTTAGTAAATCGAGTTAACAATCATTGATTGATGTTAATTGTTCTACATAATAATTGAATATAGCAAACCGGTTGGATAAAAATCATGACAATCAGTTGAACACTCAACAACCACCAGCTAGACCTTTTTAAAGCTGATTTTTTCTTAATTTTTGCAGGTTTTGGCTTCAAGATGACATTGCTTTCATTAATAAAATAAGAAAAAAAACATAATGCCATCTTTAAAGGACCAAAAAATTTCATAACATAGTGAAATATAGGCCTTTTTTTTATAATTCTTTATTTGAAACGGCTCATACGATTATGTTTTAAGGAGCCAAACTCGTTTTCTTTGTTTTTACAATCGTTTTCTTAGCTTAGCACTTTTTTAAAAGAAAAAAGATGATAGAAAGGGAAATGTGAAAATAAAATAGAATTATAGACGAAGATCGATAGCTTTTAGAAAATTGTAGATTTCAAACATGTAGTCCAAATCTAGCACAGCTAGTACATCTCTCACAGGAACGTTAGGTGGTTTTCCTCGGGCCCGAAGGGAGTCTATGAAATTCGTTCTGGCGACAAGATGGACCTCACACGACCAGACAATATGCTCGATGTCATGGTAACCTTGGCCGCAACTACACAAATTGCTGCCAGCAATATCAAAACGATAGAGTACCGCGTTTAAGAAATAATGATTGGACATGAGACGGGAAAATATGCGAATAAAATCCCGACTCAAGTCCAATCTATTAAACCATGGTTTAAGGCTTACCTTTGGGATAATCGAATGGAGCCACCGACCCAACTCATCCTCGTCCCATTTGCGCTGCCAGTTGACAAGAGAGTTTCTTCGAACCAGATAGTGAAATTCTTTGAAGACGATTTCACGTGGATACGTGTCGCCTTCCATCGCCCCCACCTTTGCCAGAAAGTCTGCCTTCTCATTGCCCACTATCGAGCAATGCGAGGGAACCCAAACAAAGGTGATGGTAAAGCGACGTTTTGATAAAGCACTCAATATGACTCGTATCTTCTCTAAGAAGTACGGAGAGTGCTTTCCCGGTCTTATTGAGCGGATTGCTTCAACAGAGCTGAGACTATCTGTGACGATATAGTAGTGTCCTGCAGGCCGTGAAGCAACGTTGTCCAAAGCCCAACAAATTGCTGCTAACTCTGCAATATTTTGATTACATTTGTTTATTTTATAAGTTTTTTACATGAATTGAATTGAGTTTTTATAAAACAACCCATTTTCTTATGACTGAAAATTATTTTCATTATTTGATATTGAATTGAGATTTTCTGACACCATATAAATCATATAGGACAAGTCTCGGGGTAATTATGAACAGAGTTTGGGGTAATTATGAACATAATTTTTTAAGTAAAAAATCACCATACACTGCTTACTATGGGTAAATGTAACGTATAAATACTGTTACTTTTCAAAAATTTTATACCAAGTCCGTAATCCGTGTTCATAATTACCCCCTAGACAGGGGGGTAAATATGAAAAGACGGGGTAATTATGAACAGACATCTCAAGGACGTGGGTTGCGACCAAGAAAAAAAAGTTGCTCTACAGAATGATGAAGAGCACGAAAACATTCAATATTGGCAAGTTTTCAGAATTTATGATAAGAAATAAACGTATGGTGGCTGTTAGTGTGCCAAATGGAGAAATTTTGTTCATAATTACCCCACCTAGCCCTACACAGAGCATGGTGACTGGAGATTATAAGATGTGCTGAAGATTTCATTGAACACTCCAAATCCTGTTGATTCCTCTATGAGAGACCCATCAGTAAAGTACATTTTATCAGCATCGACGTGTCTATGTTTAGCCTCAAAAATTCTGGGAATCAAAAGCGAACGATGTGAATCCGGGATCCCACGAATTTCTTGCTGCATAGACAAATCAAACTGGACAGAAGAGTTGTCGTAGTCTGGGATGTAAACACGAGTTGGAGAATACGAAGAAGGATTTACCTGCATGGACATGAAGACATGGTATACAGACATAAATCTGGTTTGAAGATTTTTCTCAAGTAGCCTTACAAAATTAGCGATCACCAATGGGTTCATGACCTCACACCTGATAAGGAACCGGAGTGATAATAAATTGAATCGATCTTTTAGTGGGAGTATACCTGCCAAAACTTCAAGACTCATGTTATGCGTTGAGGGCAAAATATAGGCCTTGAAACACAATCAAAATTAAATTGGAAATCATTTTCTGCCTAAAACGTGTTTTGCTTTGAAATTCTTGCTATTCGCTTATAAATTTTCGATACATTCGTTTTTGTGACGTCACAAAAAAAATTCCAATATGGCTCTTGCCACTACCTTACTTAAATATTCCTTGATAGCATGCTATATACACTCAAAGTTCTTCGAAATAACAGGTTACCTCATCCGCCATATTGGTTGGCAGATTTCCAGAATGATGACGTAGTTGTTACGAAAAGTAGCAAGCATTGTACCGAATTCTTCAGTTTTTCCATAAAAATTATTATTTATGCCAGTAACTTGTATGCCACTGTCCTCAAATTCATAAATTCAACTTCTCTGATTTATGAGCTTCTTTAAAAAACACGGTTTGGTTTGCGGTTCTGCATAAAATGCTAATTTACCGCGGAAACGTTTAATTATTCGGGGAAATTGTTATTACTCGGAATAATTTCTGAGCAAATTCTTAGCTTAAAAATTGAAAATATCGCATGAGGACACATTTAATAGTTCTAATGAATCATTTAAAACGCAAATTTTGAGTTCGTTAACAGTAAAATATGAAATCGATAAATCATCTTTTATCGTAACTATTTTCGTATTCGAGTTTTGGAATGATTCCAAGCTCTTTATTCAATACATTTCATACTGTAATCAATTGTTTTAACACTAACTTTAGTTCTTTAACACTAATTACTGAACTTTTGTATGCAAATGACGAAAAACGTATAGATTTATTTTTTATTCCTATGGAATGTATGAAGAATCTCATAACAACTACGTCATCATGCCCGGCGTGGGGGTACGTTCACACATGATTACGGTACCCTATAATTCAAATACTCTGATATACACTGAGGTTTTTTTTACGCGGTTTTTTTTACACGGTTTTTTTTACGCGGCTTTTTTACGCGGATTTTCGAATTAACGCGGTTTTTTTTACGCGGATTTTCGAATTAACGCGTTTTTTTTACGCGGATTTTCGAATTAACGCGGTTTTTCAGAGAAAATATTCTAAGACTTTTTCAAAGGAAAACACTTAGAATCTTTTTGTAGTTGGGAAAATCTTAGCTCTGAGACTAAGAACGTGATACATGAGATCTGTGACCTGAGACTTGAGACCTGAGACCTGAGACATGAGACATGAGATTTGAGACCTGAAATATGAGACGCGATTTTTTTACGCGGATTTTCGAATTAACGCGGTTTTTTTTTACGCGGTTTTTTTTTTACGCGGGACGAAATACCGCGTAAAAAAAAACCTCAGTGTATACTTGTTTCACTGATAATTCTTTACAATTTTTTTGTAAGAGAGGAATGGTAGGTATGTACCTGTTAGAATAGTGTGTTTTATGTTAAGTCTGGTCTTCTTGTGAAAATGAACGTGAAAAATTTTATTTTGTCATTAACTCAAAAAAGCGACACAACTTGTGTGTGTAACAAGGTTGAATCGATGGGGAATGTTTGAAAGATGATAATCTAACTGGTCGTATTGCTTAAAACCTCCTAGAACCTCCTTTTTATTCCGATTCCCCCGTTTTTCACCGCGGAATTTTAATCATGACGTGGGAATCGGATTATAAACAGTTCTATTTAGGAGGTTTTAAACAACACGGTCAAATGGGTTTCCTTTCAACCATTACTAACCACCGATTCCACCATGTTACAAAATCTAGTTTAGTCGCGTCTGCGGTGAATAGAGAGATCACGGAAGAAGTGATAAAGCTTAATTTGACACAAATATGTGGAACGAAATTATCCTGATTACGGTTCATATTTCTAATCTCAAAAAAATAAAAAGCATCCCCCACCACTTACATTCATCGCTAAATCTTCTTAAGATACCAAATCTGTGGTCTTCACTTGTGCACAGTCATATCCAAATTTCATTGATTTTTTTATCTCATACACCTGGTATCCCTGGACCATGGCCGTAGGAACGGGGGGGGTTTTGGGGGTTAAACCCCCCCCATGAGGGTCCATCAAAAGCAAGCGAGGTATTCAACTCTACACTTAAAATTTGTTAATCCTAAACTTATTTTGATCTTGACTCAGAGCTGATATCAGATCCTCGAAAACTAATCCATGGTTCAGAATTCAGCTACAGTTTATCAAAATTTTCTCATTTATTGATAGGAGTTCATTTCTGAATAATCAATTTTAAATAAGATTTGACTCATTTTAGAGATTCTGGTTCTTTATAATCAAAATTAAAATTCTATTTGTGTTTTCATATTTTGGACTTTGTCCAGTTTAGGATTCTTGATTTTCAGTTCGAATCATCATTTAAAATTGAAATAGAAAGCTGTGTTTGAAATTATCGTTTAAATTTGGTTTTACATTTCCTTCAAAATTTGATTCATGATTTTCGAAACTTATACCCATTTTTAACATTTAGTTTATATTTTTCCGAAAATGAAAAAAAAATGAAAATCACCATGAATTTGTAAGTCGGATTAAAAATACACAATTTAAATAAAGACTAATCATTAAAATCCAAGACATCTGAATTATAATTATGGATTCATGGTTGAGGGCTCTGAAACTGTTTGAAATTCTTGGCTCATAATTCCAAATTCAGAAAACGTTTTCTTGTTCTTTTCAGAAAACGTATTGGAATCCCGAAACAGATTGGAAATTAAAATTTTGAATTCAGGTTTAAAATTAAGATTTAGATTCAGCTCGTCAATGAGTTCCACAATCGAAATAAAATGATCAAGAAGAATATTTCGGTAAGGAATTTGAAATGCAAGAGATCGCTGGCTCATAATTCCAATTGTTAAATCGATTATAAAAATTTAACCAAAGTCAGTTCGTTTGCACAATTTAGCTGAAAATGACAAAAATTAACAAGAATTTGAGTTCATTTTGCAAGTTTTGTCTTTTGAAAAACTTATTTTTTAAAAGCCATCCACAGGAATTGAATTATAATGGAAGATAATTGATGATGAAGAATGATATATCTTCTTCTAAAAAATTGCAGGGAATTGCATATGGTTTGGCTTATTGTAAAATATTATGAACATTGCAGTTTTTTCAAGAACAAAATTTCAAGCTAAAATCTTTAATTATGATCGAGTATGCATGAAAAAGATTCGAATCGATAAGTTTTTATCATTTTCATTTATTTTTTAAAATTAGATTCATTTTAAGATCTATTTTTTTTTAATTGAAGCCTTTCTTTAAAAAATATATTGTAAGTTCAAATCAAATAAGCCAAATTAAGCTGGCCAAATTACCGGGTTTTACTCGGACTTGCCCGAATTTTAATTAAACAAAACTGTAAAAGATTTGGCCCAGCTATGTTGCCCAAATTTTGTTGAAAATCTCCTGATGTTCTCCAGGATCATTCACATTTTTTTTTTGGGAAATTATTCGAAAAATTCAAATTGCATCGTTATTATTTTAAACTTTTTCGCCCAAGAATAGAATTTTTCAAGCTATAAAAAATAAACATGATCGATTTTTTTGGAAGCCTGATATATGATTCAAAATCTGATTATGATTTTCGATTTAAAAAATTACTTCATTTTTGTTGAATAGTTTCTGGATTTTTGTCAATTTTTTCCAGATATTGTCCAGATTTTGGTTTGAAAATTTGGATATAGAATGCCGAAATTTCGCCAGGTTTTGAATAAAATAGCCCGAATTGCGGTAAAATTTTCGGCAATCTTGAGCTAAGATCACCTGATTTAGATGCAAATACTACGATTTCAACCATCGATGTAAGAAAGTTTCCTATTTTGTTAACTAAAAGATTCTTTATACAAATCCTTCAGAGATTTTAGGATGTATTTTCATTCAACACGAAAAACTATTTCTGTTCAACACGAAAAACTATTTATTTAAAAGAACTTAAAAATGAATAGTTAAAGGTTTTCAAAAATAAAATTTTTAATATTTTTTATTCATGCATTGTTTGGGCAAAAATGTCATATAAAAAATAGGTCACCAAAACCCCCCCCATGAGTCAGTTCTTCCTACGGCCCTGCCCTGGACCCCTTTTTCGTAAACACTTCAGCCAGCTGTCAAAACTTTTTTTTAACATGGCTGAATGTACGATTTGTAAGTTGAGGTACCCTTTTTCAAAAGACCTTGGATTTTATCAAGGTCTTTAGATACACTAGGTTCTCCGACTTTCACAGTTAGTAGGCGAGGAGTGAGCGGGGCTCTCAATGAGTTTGTTTATTTTTTGCTCAGCTTTTCTGTGGTTTGTTGAGTTCCGCATAGTTGCATAGCCTACATAGCCAAAATGGCTGAATCGGGAAATTCGATATTCGGTAACACCTCCTGTATATATACACACCTTGGATTTTATACTGATTTGACAGATCGCACAAATGTTACTCGCAGAAATGTTACTCGCACAAATGTCGCAGTCAGTCCAACGTAGCACGCTGCTTATAAAATCTTTCCCTAAGAAACATCATTAGTCTTTTTTTCATTTATCAAAGCAAGTTTACTCGTGTTGGAAAAAAAGTGGTAGAAATTTTGACACTTGTAACACATTTTGAATATTTTACGTTGTGATTTTTTTTTCTAGATCTGCGGCCGTTGCTTTTTTAACAACACTAGCTCTTTTTTTCGCATGCTGTGATACAAAAATAGTTGGATTTGTATCACATACGGCCTAACGAGCCTTTAGTAAACAAAGAAACGAAATGTCACGATTGGAATTTTTGATTTTCTATCAGTGTCATTCCAATCATGCAGAACCAAGCAATCTTAAAGGCAGAACCAAGCAGCCCTTCAGCAGGGTTGCAAGCTCATTATTTTGGAAGGGATCAGATGCCGCCTCTTTGTTTACTATAGTCTCTTTGTTACGGCTGAAATAGAAAAAGTGTTGTAGAAGAATTGACGGCCGCAGATCTTCAAAACATCGTTGCAACGTAAAATTTTCAAAATGTGCTAAATACAAGTGTCAAAATTTTTACCATTTTTGTCAACACAAGTGAACTTGTTCTTACAACAGTGTTTCTATTTTCGCATGCTGTGATTCAAAAATAGTTGGATTTATATCACATAGGGGCCGTTCACATACCACGTGGACAACTAAGGGGGAGGGGGGGAGGGGTGTTTGGAAATGTCCACGCTTGTCCACGAAGAGGGGGGTAGGGGTTTGGGTCATGTCCACGTGGACATACTTACTTCCAACATATTTTGTAAAAGTGAATAAATATAAAGATGTTTTAATCAAAATCTTTAAATTGCAAAGCTTTTCCGTTTAAGTTTAAACAACTAGTAGCCACTTGAAACCAAAAGATAAATATGATAATTTAGAAATTGAATTTTTTTAAATTATTTTAATAAGGAAATTTTTATTCGTTTATTTTTTTCAAAATCAGCCATTTCAATAACAAAAGGCAAAAAGTAGTGTTTTCTAACAGTCAAACTAGATTTAAAAAAAAAAAACAATTTCAAATTTGTCCACGTGGACATCCTGGGAGGGAGGTAGGGGTTTGTCAAATGTCCACGCTTGTCCACGGAGGGGGAGGAGGGGTTTAAAAATCTCATTTTTCTGTCCACGTGGTATCTGAATGGCCCCATACGACTGAAATGTGTTAAACGCTGCATAATTTTCCTTCACCAACCTGTCATTCACCAGCAACCATCCGATATTGATTTTATCCCACGGGTGAACTTGTTCTAAGGATAAGTAGAAGAACATCAGTGATCGAACTTTATACGGTAGTCCTTAAAACAAAAATTGAAGAAAAGTATACCGCAAATAGGTTTTAAATTCGAACTGTCTTTTGTAAAGCGTTTATCTATTTTGCGGCCCTTATTTCCAAGTTGATGGAAATCAGAAAAACAAACAAAACGACAGTAATGAAAGTGATGAGTGCCTGACGGAAGATGGCCATCGCGATTGTTCCACGAGATTACGCACGTGACCATCGAGCGTAGCTTGACACCCTGGAGGACAGATATGTACCTACCTACTCCTTCCTACAGCGGGCAGAGAATTTGTTCAAGGGAGGTTAAGTCGCCATTTATGCTAAAATTGACGAGTGACTTGTGCGCGAACCAAGCGATGAACCCCAAACGATCAACGAGCACTAGTGCTAGTCTCTTTGAGTATCGAGAAAACTGGTAATTCATCAATGATCGTCAGCTATATGTTTACGCGGTAGCAGTTATTGGGCCGATTCGTGTCACTGGACAAATAGATTCCGAGGATCACTTGAGGCCAGTCGTTGCTGCTTAGGCATTCGGACGGACTGTGGAACGATTAATCATATGTTTTAAGTTCATCAATACTGGCAGCAGCGCTCAATGCTCGATGGTTGAGCGAGAATATGACATATGGATGAGAATCGAGAAGCAATTACCTACTACCAAAAGTCATAAATCATATGACAACGGCGATAGGGCGGGAGCAAAGATATTCAGACCGTGATAGAAAAAAAAGCTGGTACCTGCCTAATGAAGGCATTTGTTTGGAATGTCATTTCCGTTATACAATGAAAGCTTTATTTTTGCGTGGCATTTCGACAAAGTCTGTGGTTGCGCAAGACACGCCTTTGTCACCTATGTATGTACAGATATTTAAGACAACGCAGTGTAAAAAACACTCTTAGCAGATATGTACATATGTGGAAAGAGCATTGATAAGTACCTGTACAATGTGGGCCATTCTGAGACTGCCAAAACGGTGGCCTTACAGTTGAAAGAAAAAAAATACCCGATTGTTTTTGTTTTGCGGGAGATCAACTTAGATTAAACGATTGCATCCAATCTCGGTTGACACCGCACGTTGCGCTAAATCATGCTGGACACACATTTTTTTTTCAACCTGACGATGACGTTGATCCAAAACTTCGCACGATGGAGACACCGTTTCGCTAAGTTATTGTCTTATACCGTCTGGGTTCATTAATAAGTATTCTACTGGACAATAGCAACAAAAACTCACCTCAATCGATCCGTTTGGACCGATAGAGTGATAGAACTTTAGATGGTATAGTTTTTATAAGTCAACCGATACGTGTTCGAAACATCAAAACACGTGACATATGCCGGTTTAACAATTGTAATCCTAGTTGATTCAAGACTTAGGAAAGCTGCACGGAAAACTGAGTAAATGGTGGACTCGATTCTAAAGCTTAGTTTTTTTAGAAATCGAACACTTTCTTCTGTTAATAGCTCATTTACTATAGTAATCAGACATTCAAAATTTTCACAGCATTTTGCTGCCTGTGAAATGTACTATACGACCTTTTTTTTCAAAATTTTTTCGCGTTTTTGAGTTATTTGCGATGCAAGAAAAAAAGAAAAAAAATTGCATAGTTTCCTTAAAAATCCCTCATTATCGAATTCATAGCTGACAATAGTTCAAAAAACTACTGTGCGTGAGTGGTGGAATTGCATACTTCCATACAATACACCATACAATACAAAAATGTCTACAAAGTTTAAACCTAGCAGTGGAGTGAAGCACTTGATCGGCATCTACCGAGGTCATGAGATCGAGTCTCGATAAGCATTATTTAGTAAGATGCTAGCCATGCAAGCTTTCGTGCAATTTATTCTAATTTATTTGTTTTTCTTATTATTTTTCATTATCCTCTTCCCCCCTCGCGATGTTCCAACTCCAAGTAACAAAAGAAGGATTTGAAATTCGTCTGGGCCTCATTTGCTTCATTAGTTTTCGATTTGTACGAAAAAATGTATGAAACAGCCTCTCTCTTTCTCTCTTCTGCCCTCTGAAATAAATAACAGGGGCCTTCTATGAATATAAGAAAAATTGTATGAGAGCCATTTTTTTTCCTTTTCTATCTCCCCTCTGTATGGATGGAGGTGTCTCAAATCATCATAGAAATAATCTCGTACCTTGAAACCCTCCTATAAACATTTACATTCTCTTGCTTTATTAGGTTTGGAGCCTTCCTCTTCTTTCTCATTTTTGCATCATGAGAACTGATTGGTCTCAAACATGCCCATGCCTCGTTTCTTTCAAATAAGTTATCCAAATCGTCATACAAATATTTCTCGTACTCGAATACCCTCCCATGCAAAATTTGGTTCCATTTGCTTGATCAGCTATCGAGTTATCTGAGGAATTGGATGAGAGCCCCCTCTCCCTTTCCGAGAGGTTTTTTAAAACAAAAAATCATCTAACTACAATGAGGGGAAAAATAAAGTGTTCAATTTATCTGTTTATCATTTCTTTTATTTTTCTGGTTAAAATTCAACGAAAACACATCGTAATCATTTTTAAAATATTGTTCAGTATGTTCTTATCAATTTTTGTTAATGTTGCGCTGGTAAAAAAGAAAGTTTTTCTGATAGAAAAAAAACAGTTAATATTCAAAAAAAAATGGGCAAAATAAAGTGTCAAAAATCAATATAATTTCGATAAGTTTCCATCGCGAGGCCCCTCGAATTTTTTTGTTTTGTGTATTTTGACGTTTCATAAACGTGGATCTACTACAAAATGCAGTACGTTTCCTGAGAGAAATCGAGAGCTCCATATTAACCGAAATGTAAACAACCAGAAAGGGTTCCCAATCATGTTGCCAGAGTAGCAACAAAGACTGAAATAGCTGAAAATATCGATATGTAGTCTAAATATTAAGTCTCCATGACTATAAACGCTATCGCTGGCAATACAGCAACACTGCTGTGCCACTCGTTCCGTGCCGCTATCGTCAAAACTGACGTGATAGCGAACAAAACGAAGAAGAAGAAGAAGAAGGAGACGTTTCATAAACAACTGGCTTGGCTTTGGAGTATTCAAACAGGTGTCAATATTCGAATAAGTTGTAAAATATGGAGAACGTAAATTTCTGGTTCCATTCCGTTGTCCATCCGGAAACTGCTTGTTCGTGATGTGAATAACGGTCAAACGCACCGGAAAGTGGCCGAGCACTACGAAATCAGCAAGACAGCGGTATCAAAAATCATGAAGAAGATGAAAACGTTCGGATCGGTGGTGGATCACCTGGGAAGAGGACTGAAGCCCGGACAGACAGACAGATGCCAGGACGGACGAGAAAATCATTCTTGAAGTGAAGGAAAACGCAATAATAACGATCCGGCAGATACAGGAAGAGCTCCAATTTTCGGTATTGCGTCGTACTGTCCGTCGCCGCATCCATGCAAAGGGGTACCATAGCAAGATCGCAGTGAGAACGCCTTTCATCAGCCAGGTGAATGAGGCTAAGCGGCTTAAATTCGCCAAGGAACACGCCGATAAACGGCTCGAGTACTGCAAAACATTGTTGTGGGCCGACGAATCCTAATTCGAGCTATTCAACCGGAAGAAGCGGGATCATATGTGGCTCAAGTCGGGTGAGGAGCTCCAAGACCGCTATATCCAAGGAACAGTCAAGCACGGAGGAGGTAACGTGATGGTGTGGAGGTGCTTTTCTTTGGGTGGGGCGGACAATTTGATAAAAATTGACGGAATCATGACAGCAGCATACTGCAATATCCTGCGGGAAAACCTCGAGGTATCCCTCATCAAGACGGGCCTCGAAGAGCGCTTCGTTTTACAGCAGGATAACGATCCGAAGCGTATGGCCAATCTGACGAAGTTATTTTTCCGTTCCTGCCGCATCAAACCCCTTGAATGGCCCCCACAAAGTCCTGATCTGAACCCCATCGAAAATCTGTGGGCCATCCTCGATGCTCTGATTGATAAGACTGGTGTGACAAATAAAAATACTTATTTTGATGCCCTGGAGCATGCGTGAGAAGAACTCGACCCACAACACTTGCACAACCTTGTTGAAAGTATGCCGAAGCGCTTGCAGGAGGTGTTGAAGGCTGAAGGAGGCCATACCCATTATTAAATCGTTCTTGTTTGCCTTCAGTTTCAATTATTTGAAGCTGTACTGATCTGGACACTTTATTTTGCTCCTGTTTTTTTCGGAATATTAACTGTTTTTTTTCTATAAGAAAAACTTTCTTTTTTTACCAGCGCTACATTAACTAAAATTGAAAAGAACAATTGCCCCGATTTTCAAAAAAAAATTATCTAAATTTTCATGAATTTGTAGTTCAGTTATCAGGATATCGATCAAATCTAAAATTAAATCGTTTAAGGCGGCATCCATAAATTACGTAACGCAAAAACTGCACTTTTTTGACCCCCTCCCCCCCGTATGTCACAAATCGTAACGCTTCGACGTACCCCCCTATAAAAATTACGTAACGCTAATAACTACCCCCCCCCCCCTTTATCATATTTTTTAATACTGATTTTCGAAGGTAAATATTTAAAATAAATTTTTTTAACGTTCTTCAAAACGGAATCAATATCTATTAAAATCGCTTCTTAGTACTAATTGATGATAGTTCTCTGATAAAATAAATTGAATGTTTTCTTACGAGTTGCTCTGTGCTTGTTAACTGATGATCTACCTTGTTTACTTCATTTAGTTCAAGAAGCATAACTTGTTACGCAAGATATACTCCACTTAGTAATATTCGTCGAAATAATCAAAATTGCATTTTTTAATCACTTGAGTAAAAAAAGTAAAATTTCCGTATTAAGGATGAATTGAGTTCTTGGGGATAAATGTACCTAATCGGTTTTCCAACAGTTATTTCACGGATATTCAATACACATTTTAAGGAATCTATCTCAGAATCTTTAAAGAGAAAAGGTTACAATCCAGTTTCATTCATGTCGAAGCTCACAAATTTTAAGCTGATTTTGGTTTTCTTATCATTCTGCTAAAATTGCATGACATCAAAATAGCTGCGATGAAACTGAAATTTGTAAGAAAAAAATCGTTACGTAACGATGAGCATACCTCCCCCCCTCCCCTATGTCATAATTTGTAACGCTCGAGCTGACTTCCTCCCCCCCCCCCCCTAGGAGCGTTACGTAATTTATGGATGCCCCCTAACCGATAATAATGTTAGGTCCAGATAACATTCAATAGATGTTTTTTTTCCACATAAACTGCAGGCCAACCGAGATTCTGCTAGCCTCGGTTGCATAAAGTAAGGCGTCTGTAGTACCTGTATTTAGCCTTTATTTTTTGTAATCTAAGCTGAATTAGTGGTGTCCTGAAAAAATCCTGACTTTTTTCTTCATGGTGTTCTAATATTTGAAAAAAAAACCACTTGGCATCCCTGGTGCCACCCTTTAAGGATTTTTGAAGGAATCTTTTTTACAATAATACAATAAATTATCTCATTTAATGAAGAAAAATCATGGAGGATTCTTCCAATACAATAGTTTTTCAACTAAGTCAAAAAACTTCATAAAAACACTTACAATTTTTCTGGTAATAACATATATGTTTCATTCATATAAAATGAGAGCTCTCTTTATTCAGAATAGCAAGAGACTTTCAATAAAACATAAATATGATTTAACTTAAAAAAACTGGTTTGCCAAATCGATAAATCATCTCATGAAGACAAATCGCTTTTGTTTATCAATTGTGTTGAAATATTTTTGTGTGGAACAGGCCCGTGTGAAGGACCCGTCCATGGGGGGTTTGAAATTCAAATTTAGCTAAAAATAATAATAATCTTAAAAAAACAATAAAAAAGAAAGGGATTTCTAACACTGTTTCGCACTCATGATTACCACACAAACTAGAAAAAAATCGACTTAAAAAAAGCCAAAATTTTCATAACATATCATAAAGAAAGTTTCAAATTTTCAATAAGTCGTTGATATGTTTTTTTCAAAATGATGTTCTGAAATTCTTTTCTTCATTTTCAACTGAAGGGTTGATTGAAAAAGTCCGCTGTAGTACTTTGAACTTGAACAAAAAATATTTGATCACGATTTGAAATCTGAATTTTCGATAACTAAAAAAAATCCATTTTGAACTTTGGAGAATTTATTCAATGGTTGATGGTTTAATTTAATTTGATAAAAAAGAAGAATATATTTAATACTATTTCAAAAGTGCCAGTGACAGAAGTTAGCGATAAAACTTTTATTTAAAATATCCTGCAAAAAAAAAGACTTAAAAAGTTCATTTTTAAAGTTCAAAATGATAACTTAATGTTCAATTTCGTGAATAATCAATAAAAACTGATAGAAAAAATAAAAACTAAGGAGTTTCATGTTTTTTTTTAATATTGAAAGCACAAAACAAATGCAAAGTTAGTCAACATTCCGCATTAAAATTTAGTTTTAAAGTTGCTCATCATCATGAAAAGTTTTTTAATTTTGAGTATTTTGTCACTTTCGATTGAAATATTGTGTCCTGTAAAAAAAACAGAAGGTTGAAATAAAGTTTTTTTTATTAAAAATTTAGATTTGAGGGATTAGTTTGACTATAAAATACAGCAAATCAATAAGAAAGTTGAAAAAAACTATACTTTAAACTTCGGTAAATTTATTTGAAAATTAAAACAAAATATAAAAATGAAAAATATAACCTTTTTCAAACATTTCAGAAGGTTTTTTACCAACTCGGTAACATTGTTTTTGTTTTTTTTTTTATAATTTAAATTGATGGGTAGGAGTTAGGTTTTAAATTATTGTAAATAGTTAGAATAGATCAACGGTGTATTCAAATTCGAATACGGGATAAACCGTGGATAAGTAGGCGAAAACTTAAAACGCACATGGCCCAAAGCGTTGCGTAAGCTTAAAACGCAACGCCTATGACAGCACGCTTTTGGGAAGAACGCAAGTGAGCAGCGCCGAGGTTTCTTGGTGAGGAAAGACAGTCCACCAGCTCTCTTGGTTTCCGGCGGCGAACGAGTTCGGACGTGCCTTGCTATCGCTCCCAAAATTCGAGTTTCCACGGTCCGAAAACACGATCGACAAGTTATTCTGTGGTGTGCCATCCGCGAGCTATCTTGTGTGCGTGACCACACTCCGCGTGGCTCGAAGTATTTTGGTCCGCATCTTATCCAGGCCCGAGGGGGGCAAGCGAGCCAAGCCAGCAGCGCGAACCAGATCAACAACGACCAGTCGTGTGTGTGTGACCCAGCATTAAGCGCGGCTTGGTCAGTCTGGTTTGCCCGTTCCAACGGAGAGAGACAGAACCGCATCATCTAGCCGGTAGTGCGTGGAAAAGCGCTATCTCTTGAGTCCCATCAACATCGCCGAAGACGTAGGTGCGCGCTAAGCCAAAAGCGCGTGGTTGGTCTGCAAAGCTAGGAAGAGAGACCGAATCTACAAACCGTGCTGTAAGTGTGGTGTACGAGTACGGTACCGCAGTTCTCCCGTCCCATTATTCCGTTGCCCAACACGTCACGATCGAGCGTGACCACTATCCAGCAGAAGATCGAGGTGCGCGCATATTCGCAAGCGCGTGTGTGGTCTGCCAACCGAAGGAGAGAGACCGAACTGACCAGCCGTAGTGTGGTGCGAGGTACCGCGCCGCTCTTCCCGTTCCATCCAGGCGTCGCCCGGCCCGTGGCGACTCCGACGTTCAACCGAGTGGGCCGATTGCCCCACTACCAGCCCGACCCCCGTGTGCTTTCTTCGCCAGTGTCAACAGAATTCGCCGAATACATCGATTTTACCCAAGGTATTTATCTTTTACTAGGAATCCACCCATCCGAAAACTCCCCCAGCCTAA